>NC_083614.1:32850282-32905777 GCF_963584025.1 Labrus mixtus | reverse complement strand
CCTCCTCCCTCCTTCTCTTCCCTCCTCCCTCCTTCTCTCCCTCCTCCCTCCTCGCTGACCCCTCTCCAGAGGTTAAGGTCTCTAAGGCTTCATTGATGGATTAAAACTAAATGAGAGGGTAAACACAGCATGAGAAACAGGTTGCTGCGCGATGTGTTAACAGAGAAACAACGCGACCTCACTTATTCTCCACATTCATCAAATCCCTCGAACGCTCTCTTTCCTCTTCCATTTGTCTTTTTCAATCCGTCTGCCCTCAGACGCCGCCGCCATGTTCACTCTAATGTGGACAAATGTGCAAATGCTCAAGGTCTGCGGTTCGGATTGTTTGATGAATGATAATGTCGAGGTGCAAAAAAACTACAGTTCCTGAAGTGTCCACTTGAGGCCCACTTGACCCTGGCGCCCGCTGTGGAAACACGATCATTGACTAGAGTGGCAGCTAATGGCGGCGTATTGCTGACGGACCGTGGCACGCACGGTGTATGTGGAAATAGGGGGTCAGGGATTGTGGGAAGTCTCCTTGATTTAGTCCTTTGTTGACTATTTTGTTATTTTGGTGTTTTATTAAAATCCATTTGTTTTGACGTTGTTCAGGTGTGTTACGTCACTTCATCTGGTCGACTTGTCGGTTGTCGTTAGCCCCCCCATAGGGCCGCCTTATGGTGGAGCGTATAATATTTTGAACTGGAACTCATGGCATTTAAAATGAACTTTGTACACATTTAAGTCCCAAAAGGAGAAATGTGGAATATAAGAAATAATCCTCAACTTAAAAACCAACATTAAGAAGCACTCTGTCTTTGGACGCTCGCTTGCTCTATCTCTCTCTCTCTCTCTCTCCCTCTATCTCTCTCGTTCTCTCTTTCTCTTTCACTCTCTCCCTCGCTCCCTCTCTCTCTCTCGTTCTCTCGTTCTCGCTCTCTCTTTCTCTTTCACTCGCTCCCTCTCTCTCTCTCTCTCTCTCTCTCTCTCTCTCTCCACATCAGGCTGTAAAAACAGTAAAACAGTAAAGGAATCGCCAGCTGACAGTTTTTTTTCCTCCTATTCAAAGCAGCCGTTGAGCTCGGGCGTCAGCTGAGACTCACATGGTGGCTCGGTGATCCCTGACCCTGAGGACGGTCACTCAGCTCATTGTCCGCTGATACAAACATGTCCGTCTGTCTCTTGTCTGTCAGTGAAAAGACGGAGTCAGCTGACGGTCATTAGTCGTGCTGGCACTACTTCTTCTCCTAACTGGGACTCCCCGTCTGGCTGCTCATGTGAGAAACCAGAGTGAACTTTGAATGGCCGTAAAATAACAGAGAGAGAAGGTCACGCTGTGTGTTTGTAGGACAGAGTCCTGGTGGAGAAACTTTGACTTTGTCAGGACTTAAACAAACAGGATCTGATCAACCCCCCTGTGTTTGTAAACTAGGACGAGAACAGAAGAAGAAGACAAGAAACCAGAATGCTGCTGCACGAGATTTAACTTCCTCCTCTCTGACATGTTTATAGTATGTGAACTGGAAACTTCAGTGTGTGTGTGTGAGTGTGTGTGTGTGTGTGTGTGTTTGTGTGTCAGAGAGAAAAGACGAGAGGAAGGGAAGTGATAGACTGTGGTCAGATTCTGTGTCAGCGGCTGACAGCAGGATTTACGATCAGAGCGTCCAGTAAAGAGACGCTCCTCTGTGTGTCTGTTTTCTCATCAAAGCTCCTAATGTCCGAGGTGACCCCCAAAGAAATTGTTTCTGTGTCTGTACCTTTAAATATGTAAATGAGCTGTGTCTGACCACGCCCCCTCTCTGGAAGGGCTCGGGTGTACTCGGTCTTTCTCTCTCCATGTCCTATTGTTTACGGTGAGAAGGCAGACTCAGAGGGCAGAACAAACACCTAGCTGTGGGAGTGTCACCCACCTGGGGGAGGGGCTACTGCCCTTTGTGATGTCATGAAGGGAAAATCTCCAAACGGCCTGTTTGAGCACACATTTTCTGAAAAGTGGAGCAGGGAGAAGATGGAGAGGATGGACTTTTCTCATAATTGGGGGGTTTGTAGACAGACTAGAGACACATGTTAGAGTTAGAGGAACATGGTGAAGAGGATTTAAGAGAATATGTGACCTTTAAAGAAATGTCGTTGTGCAGTCACCTGAGGCCAACCTTTATCTAAGCCTTGACAATCATTACCTTCCCATTTATTACGATGATGTCGAGATACAAAACCACAATTAGAATTGAGGTAAAAAATCAAAACAGTGGGGTGAAATTATTCAAGGTATTTGTTTCAGAGAAATTAGGCACGACTGTATGGTACCCCCCCCCCCCCCCCCCCCCCATAGTGCTGTTGTTGAGTTTAAAGAATCGACGCTCCACTTGTGCTGACAGAAACCTCCCAAACAAAAACTTCAACTATCCGCAAAAATACAACATTTCCTTTATAAGTGGGAGCTGCACATACACGCCGTCAATCACCAAGAAGGCGAGGTGGTACTCTTCACATTTGACCATCGAGTGAAGCTCAAGCAAACCCCCCACCCCCGAGAGGGTCAGAGGAACGGGAAGGAAAAGTAAATTCTATTTGCAGCCCGAGCCGCTCTCAGCGAAGTAAACATTGTATAACTTGAGATGTGACCTTCATCCTCGACTCGCTATCATCGACTCTTCTCTTCACTTTTAGCTCTGAACTCAGTGACACTGAACGCTCACACACTCCCACCGCCTGGCTCAGACACACACACACACACACACACACACACACACACACACACACACACACACACACACACACACACACACACACACACACACAGAATGATGTATTCAAAAACATCATCTCCTGGAAGCTGGTGTACAGTATTTTCTCCCACATGCTCACAGACTGACACTGTACCAGAGATCTCTGCATAAACACACTCAGACACAACTTCTCCACCTCCTGCTGCATCCTGGATCTCCTGCCCTGCACCACCCAACACACCAATAACATATAAGATAAGATAAGATAAGATAATCCTTTATTTATCCCACAACGGGGAAATTTACAGTGTTACAGCAGCAAAGATTGGAAACAAAAGTGAACACAATACAATTTAAATAAGAAAAGAAAAATTAATAATGTACAAAAAATAGATAGATACCACAATATAGATTAAAAAAATAGATCAGCTGAGCTTCATTTTGGTCTCTATTGAAGATCTGACTCTTATCCGTTGTTATTAACAGTCATCCATTCTGACTTGTATAATTCCATCACTGTAAGAATGAGCTATCAGGGACTTTCTGGGACCTGCAGTGATTTTTTTTTTGACCGCCTGATCTCAACCGTAGCAACGCTGAAACCACCCGCTCCTGCATGACTTGCATTAGCTCCATTGAGATCCAGCTCCCAATGCTGCCCTCTGATACCAGCACTTCAGGGGGCTTCCAGTGATAAGTGATAAACGACTTTTTGCCAAACCTTCAGTGCTTCATTATCCTCGTGTTTCCTTTGTTTTCAGTCCGACCTTGAAACTTGAGAAGAGAAAAGTGAGCTGGTGTCGAGAGACGATACCTTAAAGCAGATTACATTACTGATCGTTAACTGAAGCTAAACCATCATCAGGTGACAACCGATGGTTCAAGGATTGTATTTTTGGGGATCGTAGTTTTCCTGTATGAAAGGCGTAATATGTAGAATTTCTAATTTCCTCAGTCGACCTGCTGAAAATCCTGCAGCGTTTAAACCCTTCAGCCCGTCAAGAGGTCAGAGAGAGTCTCTGCTTTACTGTAACTGATCGCCCCCACGTTGGGACGGTGTCTCTGTGCATTTTAAAGTGCTGCGGGTTGGTTTAAATTTTTGAGTCATTTCAAAGCTCCTGTCTCAAAGTCTCTTACAAATGCAACAGGGTGTACGGTGCAGTTTCATGACAAAGTCTGAGTCTGACAAACTGTGAATGAAAAGAAAAGAAGAAATCCAACTCTTCCAGAAGCTCTGAGAAGTTTCCCTTCTGTATGGCTCTTTAACCCCACTGACAGATGAAAGCGTCTGAGCTGTGCGGCTGTATGAATCTATCAGACTTTTAAACTCTCCCTTAACAAATCAAAAGTTTCTAAAAAGAGTGCGTGCGGCGGTGTTAGTGATCTGAAACAAAAGTGAGCAGACGTGACCCGAGCCTGACCTTTACCCTCAGCGTGTCAAACAGACGCATGAGTCTCTTAAACGCTGCAGCAGCAGGAGGATCTTTCCAACGCTTCACCGTATCACAATCTCTCGAAGGTCGAGTTCAAAGAAAATAAAAAGGTAAAGTTTTTTTTCTTCCAGGCGCTGCAGAGACGCCGTGTCTTCATCTGACAAGCCTGCGAGTACACAGAGTTGACGTGTCCTCGACTGCTCCACTTTCCCTCCCCCGCGTTACTTCATGGTCTCACATTATGCTAATCTGTTTACGGTAACGATGCTCAGTTGGTATTTACAATTTGTTTTGACACAAATAAGACGTCAGGGGAATTGAAGAAAAAACACAAAGAGCCGAACGAGTTCTTTAAAAAGAACATTGTGACGCACACGAGAAGGCCTCGATTGTGTCCTGGATTCAGTGTCCTCAGCTCCCCTTCTTACCATAACTGTTTCTCTCTCTCTCTGTGCATATCCATCTGTCTGTGTCTCCATTTCTCCCAGAGTTCATTGCTCTGCGGGGGGGGGGGGCTACAGGTGTCCGCTCGGTGCCCCCTCATCGCTCCATGTGTGTCTGTGCCGAGGAATGAGACACGGAGGCATGGAGAGATATCTCCCTCTGATGTTTTTATCACGCTGCGCCCCCCCCCTCCACACACACACACACACACACACACACACACACACCTCCATCACATCATTCATTCACTCTCACACAGCGGGGGGAGGGGGGGGGGGGGGGGGGTTACACACTGATGTCTGTCTGTGCTACAAAGGTGTATACACAGAGAGAGACAGAGGACAGAGATGGTGATGTTTTTTTTTTTTTAAAGAACTCAAAGTGAACGTCTGTAAATCACACGATCTGTCTACAGCCTCAAAATATACACTCTGCATGCTAACCCTACCGTTAGCATGCCGTTAGCAACATACTGACATACAGGTCACGAGATGTACTCACAGTACGAGCTCCGTTCGATTGAGCGGGGTCAGTCCAATGGTCCCACATTTCTAGGACATTTTCAAAATGAGGTCTTGAGTTCCTACATTTCACTTCAATTTAAGCCCTATCCTCCCACAAGATGTTTTGGAAGCACTTTATAGTAAATGAATGAATGAGTCATTTTATTTCGGTCACCAGATTTAGCTAAAAGCTACATTCCATCTGTAGCCCATTGCTACTGGATAATAGGTCGGGTGTAATTGGCTACCAAACTGGGAGAAAGGGCGATAAAATCTGATACAAATTTATGAAAAAGGAAATGTGGGAACATAGAAATGTGGGAACATAGGCACGCTCCCAGATGAGCTAGCATGAAGCTAGCGCGACAGCCGGTCTGTAAATATAATTCAACAATAATATGCTAACAGCAGTCATTTTGAATAATATTTGGCAACATGTTAAATGTATTTCAGTCAGAACATTTATATGAATCCACTCTTTGGCTGCCTGGCGAGCTCAGTGATTGGATAGTCTGAGAGCTGCAGTGCATTGTGGGGCGGTTTAGTATCACCAGCATGCTCCTGTTTCATACTAAAAAATTCTGCCTGATCGAGTAAACATGTGGATATTTCTCGCCTTCTCGCCGATGATTTGGGATCATACTTCAAACTCAGTGAGACGTCACATTGAGGATAAGTCTGCGGATTCAGACGCAGCCGAAGAACAACTCTGATGATCAAAGTGATGCACAACCAAGAGAAAGAGTCTCTCCTGTGTAAATGTGTCTCTGAGTCATGACTGTCTACAATGAGGGAGAAGCTCGAGTCCCGCTGGCTGTGTTGTTGTCAGAGCCGTGTTTACATGGACGGGACGGCCGGCTCCTCCCCTTGTGTATAAAAGCTGTTTTAGTCAAGAACTAGAGAGAAGAAGAAGAACATACTCACTGATTATTTGGATGTTAGTAAGAGTTTTTAGATCACGCTCATTCTGTGTCAGTTTACATGAAATGTGAAGCTACGAGCTAACTAAAGAGCGCTAACATTAGCATGCTAACACAACAATGTGAAGCTACGAGCTAACTAAAGAGCGCTAACATTAGCATGCTAACACTTGCTAAACAGCATGCTAACACTTGCTAAACAGCATGCTAAACACTTTATGGTGTTTAATTAATTTTGCTGCGTTCTAATTGATAACTCCTTCATGTGAACTTGAGTGGAGGGGGGTTGGAGGTGTGTCTCTGGAAGAGGGCGGAGGCTTCAGTATGGAGGAGGCGTGGCCTAATCGCAGTTTGTTTTGGTTTCATGCTGGAGCTCAAGGGCGACATCTACTGGATCAAAAAGTCGCACACTCTTCCTTTAAATAAAATCCCAATAAAGACAAAGAACACTCACACACAGAGATCCATAAACAAAATGTAAATACAGGATTACATTTCAACCATTACAGCCTCTTTAAAAACTATAAGTTATCCAGACCATAATATATGGACAAAAAGACGGTTCCAGGTTTAATAGTTTCCCTTTAAAGGTGGCACAGGAGGCCTTTAAATCGATTACCCTCACATTGATTTCTGCCTCATGACTCCAGATTTTTCCACAAGCCCGTTTTTATCCGTCTTTAATGTGTCTTGAACGCATGACAGCGTCTCCGATCTGCGTCTTTAATCCGAGCCGGCAGTATATGAACCATCCCACCTCGACAAGCCACGCTGCCGCACCGCAGCCAACCCTTGTTTGAATTTCACAATGGCTGCCATTTCTGTCCCGACTGTCCTTTTAAAACTTCTTTTTTTTTTTTTTCATTTCACTGACAATTCATAAAGCATCCATTATGTGTCCCAGACCGCTGAAGCAGCACATTTCTCTCTGCTCAGCCCGACACCCGTAAATGGAATTTTAATTAACAGTAAAAACCATGCAACGACTTGGAAAAGGCCGTAATGAAGTTTTTTTTTTTGTTTTACGCGGCGTGCGATTTACGGCGTGCGGTTGGTGGCTGTTTGGATGATATAATCACAGAAGGCTGGTTCAAGTCCAGACGCAAGCACAACAGAGGTGCCTTTGTTTAGTCGGCGAGACGCCAGAGGAACAAGGGAGAGGCGTTCAGGAACACTCAGACAGATGTTCGGCTTTGTGGGTTTTTTTCCGTCTCATGGCTGTCGGCGGAACGAGATTGGCAGTGAAAGACGGTCTCTGCTGAGTGGAGACATGGGAGAGGAGCCGCTCGTGAGTGGACCGATGAGGTCGATCGTGATGAAGATAAAGCGTTAAACCCTGCAGGAGACACACTCTGTCTTACCCGTCTCTCTGTTCTCATGCACGCTTCTCTGCAGAGCGGATCACATCGAGGGGAAAGACAACATTAGTTCATTAAAGGAGCATTTACAAAGATTTTAATTTCAGTTTAAAGGAGTATTTCTACATCTTAGGAAAATTAAAGGCAGGGTTCGTAAATTCGTCCACACACACTTTTTGAGATGTTGTTATTTATTTTTATTGAACCTTTATTGAACCAGGTTGGTCCCATTGAGATTAAAAACCTATTTTTCAAGGGAGACCTGGCCAAGACAGGCAGCAGCAAAAACACAAAGTTACAGAGACAAAAAGGGAGACAAAGTACAATTTACAAAAACACTCAATTTTGGATTAAAATAGAACTCATCTATGAGTCATATCTGGAAATCAGTCGTTCAAACAGCCGAGCTAAAACATCGACATCCCATAGAATCTGCTTCCATGTCTTTCATTTTAGATTTAAAAACATTTAAGGACACCTTGCGCTCCTTGAGTTTTAAGTCATTCTGCAACAGATTCCAGGCTGAGGGTGCAGAGTACCCAAAAGCCCTTTTCCCAATTTCTGTCCGACCGTTTGGGACAGAGAGCATGAAGAGGTCCTGAGAACTCAAAGAATAATGTCCGGTACTTTTCTGCATGATAAAAAAACAAAGCTAGAGAGGAAATTGTCTTTCTGTCCTGACAGACATTAATAATTCATGTTCTCTGAAAAAGGAACAAAGAAAATCATCTGTATCAGTTTGTAAGTCTGTAAAAACTTCCACCAATGTCTGCTACGAGGTACCAATCTGATGAACCAATCAGACGCCTCCCTGTCTCCCTGCTCGCTCTCTACCTACTTGACAGCAAACGTAGAGCTTAAAGTGAAATGGACGTGAGAACTGGAGGACCAACTTGTTGATTTGTGGCAACAACACGAGTGTTTATACAACGTGTCCATGAACCAGGTAGCTAACAGCTAGCCACACGTAGCTTGACCATCATGTTTGTAAACTCTTAAGTCACATTTGACCGTGCAGGATGACGAGTTTTGAGAGTGGAGACTCTCCTTGTTGGTGGATGAATCTGTTAGTGTGTGATGTGCTGAGTCGGTCGTCTTGCTCTCCACACATTAAAAGAACTGAACTGTTAAATCGGTCATGATTTGTCGTCATGTTTGGGCTCTCCAGGATTTACTCAACAATCTGTCAGGTCTGAACACATCAGGAAGTGACATCAGGAAGCAAAAGTAAGCTTCATCCATCACAGCCTGATTCACAGCTGACGGCTGAGGATATCACCTGGAGCGATACGAAAACCGTTTTAAACCTATTAGACATTTAAACCCCTGAACATTTACAAATAGTGCCTAGCTTTAAAAAAAAAAAAAAAAACAGAGTAAGGCGAGAACAAAAGCAGACTTGTGAGAAATCTTGAGTCACGAGGCAGAAATCAATAAACAGAATCGATTAAAAAAGGCCACCGGACGCATGGGCAGCTCCTGTGCAAGCTTTAAAGGTCTGATGGAGGTGGTGAGGTGTGTGTGTGTGTGTGTGTGTGTGTGTGTGTGTGTGTGTGTGTGTGGGGAGGGGTCTCTCTCTGAGCCGTAAACACACTGCACATGAATGTCTCATTTGTGGATTACACACATGTGCCGCCTCGGGTTGTGAGCCGGTGTCGTCGTCCTGCATGGTCAGGTTTTTACCGCTGTCCTTTCTTTCTCTTTGTCTGCAGCTCTGCTCCCTCCGTTGTCATTTCATGCCTCACATACGTTTAGCCTCACATGTTTCCAGTTAAAACACATGAGCACAGAGCCCCCCCGCTGAACTGAATGTGTGAGTGTGCCGCAGCTGAATAATTAGTCTGAGGTGACAGAAAAACAATACGGTGCATCCAGCAGCAGTAAAGATGCGGTTTGGGGTTGTTGCTGGAGTTCCAGGCCTGAGTCTTTAAACTGTTAAATAACCACACTGAAGTACAGAACTGTAAAGAGTCCAGAAATAGACGAGGGAGTATTCAGAGCAGTCAGACGGTTCTCCTGGTAATCTCTCCTTCTTTAAGTCGGAGGTTAAAAGTGGAAACAAACTCACCTGAGATGTTGACAATGATCCCTCATGGAAAAGGAAAAAAGAGAGAAATGTTGGTTGCAGCTTGTAAAACACAACATTCAAACTCGGCCCCTCCTCCTGGGCTCACAGTGGCGTTTACTTCTTGTGCCTATACACTGAAATCTGAACTAAAGAGTGGAGAAGAACATACTGGAGAACAGGAAACATAATGCAGACAGTCTATGCATCGTGCAGCGATCACAGGGAATCAACGTAACCCCCCCCCCCACCCTCGCCCATTGGCTCCAGGTGAATTCTCCTGATTATATCCTGCTGCGTTCTCACATCAGCTCACTCTGACTTTCTGCAGAATAAATACGAGGAGGCTGGAGGAGAAACTCCAGGTGAAGTCTGAGTGAAAAATGTGGGAAGTTTTTTCAGGAGTTTTGTGAAAAGTGTGAAAGAAAGCAACGAACACAAGAAAGAACACAAACAATTAAACACTAAAGTCACCCAAACATCTTAAGAACATGAAATGAGACCAGGAGTTCCAGAGATGTAGAGATGATGTCAGAAACTTAAAGAGATGTCAGCATGAATCGTCAGGATTTCCCCCTAATAGGAAGCAGTTCCCGTTTTCTTTTGTTCTGTAGGAGGCGACAGTAAAAGCTTCATCATCACTTTGCAGCCTCTGCTCACTACTTTAAGTGTTTGTCATTGTGAAGCAGAAACCAATAAAGTGGGTCACAGTGTCACTAAACTTGTGAAGAGTCTTTACCTCTTTAAGATGACTTTGGCTCACAGATGACTTTACAACAGCTTTTACATTTCCAAACAGTAATTATGTTCAGGGTGAGAAAGGGGGCGCAGAGTCAGAGTGTGAGACAGAGAGCGCCTTCAAACATCCAGCAAGGACACCGACCATCACACGACATCATCGTCTGAACGCAGAGCAGAGATGTTGATTAAAGGAAGCTGCAGAACAAACACACTGATAGAAAAGTGACTGAGCTCAGGTGCAGGTCAAACGTCTGTTGCAACCCTCAGACGTCTTAAACGTTTTAAACTGATCAGACATGCAGATTTCAGGTTTGTAAAACACAGATTCTTTCTTCCTTTAACATTTGTTATTGTTGCTTTTGCTGGGTTAAATAAAGTGCCAATCTCCTACAGGCTGGAAACAAAAATTACGCAAAAAAGGCAATAACTGCAGTTCCTTTAAGTGCCACTAGGGGCTGGCCTCAGGAGCACAGGAAGTCACATACACACACATTCAAAACAGCTGTTTTTACAGCATAAATGAAAATGTTTACAGCCTGGAACCAAAAAAACCAAACAGGTCTGATTAGTTATCGTCATCACAGGGACACACTGTACGGGGGGTGAATTTTTTGATTGTATGAACGATACGTGTTATCCATAGTGAGGCGTGTAGCTGACATGATTGACAGGTGGGCGCGGTGTAACGGTTTGTCAGGAGGTTTAAAACCCGCCTCAGCTCCAGCTCTCAGCCTGTCGTTAGGTTGACTGAAAGTTAGACTGAGACAGCATTTCCAACATGGAGGCCGCCATCGATGGGACTCCAGCGCCCCCTGCAGGAACAGACGGTGTGATGACACTCAGGTTTCAATCCATTAACATTTACAATCTATAATCTGACCTTACTTTACACTCCTGTATGTTTCACAGACACAGACATGGTGCTCAGCCTCGTGGCTGCAGCATCAGCTCAAAGTGTATTCTTATATTGAGAAGGAAACAGGTTCACGTCTCCATATGAACTCACTTTTTTAACTTCAGTGCACGCAGCCTCAGAGTTTATCTGAGTAAACTAAACAGAATGAGGCAGGTTCACATTCAGGTCACTGCTGACACCAACACACACACAGACAAGTTTACGTGTCAATCAACTTCTTTTTGTAGCTGCCAGTGAATAAAACCTCTAAATATTTGATTCTGTTTCCATCGGAGCTCTTTAAACAGCGCCGCAGGGGAGCTACACCCAGAGGTGGGTGGGCGGGAGGGGGAGGGGCAGCAGTCTGATCAGAGCCTTACACACCCTCTACTCCCCACAGGGGGCGTCCTTACAACCCCGGGTCCTCTCACATGGAGTTACTACAACCCCTCAGTCACCCTCATTATCCAGGAGACACACACACACACACACAGAGCATCCCCTGCATCCAGCGAGCATCACTGCCACATGTTTACGACAGCTGTGACACCCTGACGAGGCACAACAACATCACTGATGTTTGCAGGGATCGGTGCGTCACGCAGCGTTTAACTCAAAGTTTCTATGAATCTTACAGACGGCGTTCATAGAGGGACGGGGTGAACGGCCGGTCAGCGCGTCCAGCACTGCTCACAGCTTTTTATCAGAACGTCCTTATCAGTGTCTGGGTCTTCTTTTTAAGAAGAAGGGGGTTCGTTGAGGGAGGAGGAGGAGCCGGTGGGGCAGTGTGACATGCTGCCTGCTGCACAGAGACCCGCAGGCTCGTGAACGCTCGCTTATCAAAGTGCGAGGCCGTCAGGCCGTCCGTCCGCCCGGAGAGAGGCTGCAGCCGCCGCGTCGCTCGGGCTTTAATTATCTCCTGTGAGAGCGAGCAGCCGAGCAGCTCATTAGGGTCTGTCAGCGGGGACGAGCAGTAACTCTGACGTCTCCTCTGCCCTGTCACCCCTGGCTCCTTTAACTCTCTCTCTTTCTGTCGCTCTGTCCTTTAACTCTCTCTCTTTCTGTCGCTCTGTCCTTTAACTCTCTCTCTTTCTGTCGCTCTGTCCTTTAACTCTCTCTCTTTCTGTCGCTCTGTCCCCCCTGGCTCCTTTAACTCTCTCTTTCTGTCGCTCTGTCCTTTAACTCTCTCTCTTTCTGTCGCTCTGTCCCCCTCGCTCCTTTAACTCTCTCTCTTTCTGTCGCTCTGTCCTTTAACTCTCTCTCTTTCTGTCGCTCTGTCCCCCTCGCTCCTTTAACTCTCTCTCTTTCGGTCGCTCTGTCCCCCTCGCTCCTTTAACTCTCTCTCTTTCGGTCGCTCTGTCCCCCTCGCTCCTTTAACTCTCTCTCTTTCTGTCGCTCTGTCCCCCTCGCTCCTTTAACTCTCTCTCTTTCTGTCGCTCTGTCCCCCTCGCTCCTTTAACTTTCTCTCTTTCCGTCGCTCTGTCCTTTAACTCTCTCTCTTTCTGTCGCTCTGTCCTTTAACTCTCTCTCTTTCTGTCGCTCTGTCCCCCTCGCTCCTTTAACTTTCTCTCTTTCCGTCGCTCTGTCCTTTAACTCTCTCTCTTTCTGTCGCTCTGTCCTTTAACTCTCTCTCTTTCTCTCGCTCTGTCCCCCCTCGCTCCTTTAACTCTCTCTCTTTCTCTCGCTCTGTCCCCCCTCGCTCCTTTAACTCTCTCTTTCTGTCGCTCTGTCCTTTAACTCTCTCTCTTTCGGTCGCTCTGTCCCCCTCGCTCCTTTAACTCTCTCTCTTTCGGTCGCTCTGTCCCCCTCGCTCCTTTAACGCTCTCTCTTTCTGTCGCTCTGTCCCCCTCGCTCCTTTAACTCTCTCTCTTTCTGTCGCTCTGTTCCCCTCGCTCCTTTAACTCTCTCTCTTTCTGTCGCTCTGTTCCCCTCGCTCCTTTAACTCTCTCTCTTTCTGTCGCTCTGTCCCCCTCGCTCCTTTAACTCTCTCTCTTTCTGTCGCTCTGTCCCCCTCGCTCCTTTAACTTTCTCTCTTTCCGTCGCTCTGTCCTTTAACTCTCTCTCTTTCTGTCGCTCTGTCCTTTAACTCTCTCTCTTTCTCTCGCTCTGTCCCCCCTCGCTCCTTTAACTCTCTCTCTTTCTCTCGCTCTGTCCCCCCTCGCTCCTTTAACTCTCTCTCTTTCTCTCGCTCTGTCCCCCCTCGCTCCTTTAACTCTCTCTTTCTGTCGCTCTGTCCTTTAACTCTCTCTTTCTGTCGCTCTGTTCCCCCTCGCTCCTTTAACTCTCTCTCTTTCTGTCGCTCTGTCCCCCCTCGCTCCTTTAACTCTCTCTCTTTCTCTCGCTCTGTCCTTTAACTCTCTCTCTTTCTGTCGCTCTGTCCTTTAACTCTCTCTTTCTGTCGCTCTGTCCCCCCTCGCTCCTTTAACTCTCTCTCTTTCTGTCGCTCTGTCCTTTAACTCTCTCTTTCTGTCGCTCTGTTCCCCCTCGCTCCTTTAACTCTCTCTCTTTCTGTCGCTCTGTTCCCCCTCGCTCCTTTAACTCTCTCTCTTTCTGTCGCTCTGTCCCCCTGGCTCCTTTAACTTCCTCTCTCCTTTCTCCTCTTGTTCCTTCTCCCATTATTGCTCATTCCCTCTGTCTAGTTAGTCTTTCCTCACTTCCCTTTTTACTCTCAGTATTGTATTTTTTTCAATCCTTATTCCTCTCATATTTTCTTTCTAGTTTGTTTTTCATGTTTCTCTCTCTCCTACGTTCCTGACCAGGGTCTCACACACATCATTTATATGTGTGTGTGCATTTAAATCTGGTCTACTGTTATCATGATTCCCGCTCCCGTCCACTCCCGTTGACTTGTTTCCTGTCCCATCCCTAATCCCGTGATTAGTAGTGAAATCTGTCCCTGAACCCTCGGGAATCCCATGCCCTGCGGGACTCCTGAAAAATGTCTAAAAATGTCAGCTTCTACCGTACAGGTCTACATGAACCTACAGCGTTTAATACGGCTTCAATTCAACAAAGAAGTATGAATCATTCATTTTGTTTTGTTTTTGTGTGTGACTTTTTCAAAGTGTCCCTTTCAAGTTTTTTTTTTTTTTAACCAAAGAGAAAACTTTAAGTTCTAACAAACATTTAAAAGACAACGATTTTTGTCTTGTTCTTGTGCTTACTGTGATTGGATCCCCCGTCTCCCCTCTCTCCCCTCCCCCTCCTCCCCCTCTTCTCTTATCTCCAAGCTTTGTAAGAATTGGGTATTTTCAGGATTTGACAAACGCAGGAGTCAAACCGCGGTCACTGGATCCACAACAGTGGGGGCCTGGGAGTGCTGCGAGAGCGAAACCGATCTGCTGCATTTCATTTCATCTTCCTCTCTCACACACACACACACACAGATAATTCTGACACACAGCAAGAGGAAGAAAAAAAAAACATGTTTCTTGGAGGATGCTGTGAACGCGGGTTCATCTGGAGGCCGGCGAGATAACGAGAGCACAGAGAGAGGCAGGATCTTATTGACGAGGAGCTCTCTCTACCTCCGACTGTCTGCTTCCTCCTGATCCTCCTGAGCTCTGAAGTCTGAGGGAAGTCCGACGGGAGGAGGGCCATAAGCAGCAATTACCGCCGAATGATTGCTACCTGTTGTTGACAATGATTCTCCATAAATAAAAAATAAAAAAATACAATTTCTCAGGGTATTAAAAAGGCCATCCCATCTGAGATGCAGTTTATTGTAAAAGCTGCAGGAGCCAATCAATGCAGAGCGCTGCCGGCTCCCTCTCCATCATTTAATTACGCCTCTGTCAATCAATGGAAAACACATTTTTAGGAAAGCTGATCGATCCTGAGAGGTGACTTAACTGATGAAAGGATTGTTACCTGACTGACAGACACACACACACACACACACACACACACACACACACACACACACACACACACTGTACAATGAAAGCAGCTGTATTGATCTGATACGGTTTAATGTGTCTCTGTAGGGCAGAGTTAGCAGCCAGGGACCTTTAGTGTTTTTTATTTTTATATTTGCATTCAGCCCGACCCCCATCACTAAGCTCCTACAAACTGAATCTGTGTGATCATCACTGAAGTCTGGAGGGTCCACATAAACGCATACAGTCAGCTAGTGTTGTAGTCAAGACCAAGACATACCCAAGACCAGAGTGCTCCAAGATAAGACCAAGACATTTAAGGATGGAGTCATAGTCTAGACCTAGACATTTAGGGAACGAGACCTGAGAAGAGTAAAAATGCTTTTGATTCTGAGACAGGACCGAGACCTTCAAAACGTGGTCTCGAGACCAAGACTGATTTCGAGTATTACAACACTTGTGTCAGCATACAAAAAATAATTATTCATCCTTCTTTACAATGACAACAACATATCCTATAAAAACAACGTACGAGGTGTGAATTGACTGACAGCCCCCTTCAAACAGTTGTATAAGGAGCATCCGTCTCTACGTACCCGTCATGGAGCCATGGCTGTGAGAGGACACCAAACTGATTTTAACCTCACCACTCCTCTCAGTCTTTTTTTCCCCAAAGCTGTGGGTAACATCGCCCTGACTGAGGTGATGTAAGAACGTGCAAACATCACAACTTTCACAGAGAGTCTCTTTTTTTTTCTTCTATCAGTGGATTTATTTAAAAGTCTCAGAGCAGATCAGCGCCCTCTGTCACTTGTCTCACAGTCAGACAGCACAGATGACAAGGTATCAAATCGTTCATAAGATGACAGGCCGGATATGAAAATGACTTCCCGTATGTGTTTGTCTGTACTTCTGAGTGACGTTTGTCATTCCTTGTATGTGCCCACAAACTTCTTCTGACTCAGTGAGCTGTGTAGAGAGTGAGATGATAAAGTGATCTTACTATCTGATCATTAAGGAAACATGTTGAAGTGCTGGCTTCTCTGACAACAATGCAGCAGCCAGTATGTCCTCCTTCTAACTTTAGATTCTGCTCCTGAATGCTCTGGATTTGTTTGGACCAGAGAAGGTAGGCGCTTTTAAGACACCCCCCCCCCCCCCCCCCCCCCCCCACACGGCCGTTTTGGACACCCCTCGGTTTGTCAGATATGAGAGCAGTTATCAGGTCAACAGGTGTTGCAGTGATGGAAGCGGACAAGAGAAGTGGTTCAGATAGAAGTGATTGTACCCGACCTAAAAAGCCTCTGCATGTTTCTAATAAGCTCCACGAGCAGAAACGTGCTCAAACTAGGATCAATATTGGAGATGCTTTTGAAAAATGGAGAGAGGTTAGAACACAGAAAGGTTTACAGACCCATGCAGAGCTGGATAAACACTGAAGCTTCAGAGTCCACCACATGGTGACCTGTGTGAGCATCGACTGTAGAGAGGAGGGGGGGGGGAGACAGCTCTCTACAATGTTTAGAATTTAGACTGCAGTACCCATTTTAAACAGTAGGGGTCAGAGTTACATACTGCTCCTTTAAAGAGCCCATATTCTGCCCTTTTTGGGGTTCTTATATTTAATCTATGTTCCTACTTTTGTACGTTCACAATAGCTAAAGTTATTAAAAAGTGTCTGCTCCTCCTTGATCCCTCTACACTCTGAGTCCGTCAGCTACACTCTGTTGAGCCCACACTGTTAGACCCCACGTGGGCCAAGTCTGCTCTGATTGGTCTGCCGATCCGCTCTGTCGTTATTGGTCAGTTGCTCAGCACACTTCTCGGAAATGTCCCGCCTCTTTTACCATATTGGGAATGCAGCCACTGGCTCCGTCCGAGTGGAGCATAAACATTAGCACCTTAGCACTACTGTGCTACCGCAGGCTACGGCATATCGTGGGCGTGCTACAGAAGTTAACGGGCGTACATCATGAGCTGCAGGGCTTGCCACAACGAGCCAATGGGCTTAGATCAGTGATCTCACACTGACAATGACGTCGGACTGACACATTTTTATCGAGGGGGGCTAGAACCGAGCGTTACATGCAGCTAATGCTACAGCTAACAGGAGGACGTAGGAGAAGCCGCGTTTCCGAGGACTTTGAATTTTTGCAAATAGATGTGCCTAAACATGCACAGGACATGAAAACACACTAAAGAGAAGAATATGGGACCTTTAAAACAGAATTCACACAGAGCTGCTGCAACAGGCCCCAGGTCATGATCTCAGACTGAGGCCTGCAGATCTTGCTCTGAGTTTTGCTCACACGGGGGTCGGTTCAGGGTTTGGACTCCTGCTGGACTCTGTGACAGTGATTCATTACAGTTACAAAGCGGATTAATTAAACTGGCACCTACTGTTCACACACAAAGAGGAGGGGGATGAAAAGAGGCAAAGGTTAAGAGATAATGAAATGAAATCTCTCTGAAACACACACACACACACACACACACACACACACACACACACTGGACTCTGGGGATCATCCGTCATTGGCTGCAGATATGAGGAGGCTGTAATAGTTCTGTGACCATCATGAAAGGTGTCGAGTAATTGACCTCTGCATGCCGATTGATCCGACGATGACAGAGAGGGCAGATCACATGACCCTCTTTGCCTGTGTGTGTATGTGTGTGTGTGTGTGTGTGTGTCGATTTAACCTCCTCTCATATTGTTTTTTTACAGTGTGATCAGCTGAAGGACGAGTTAACTTTCTCTGAGTTTGTCACCCCCCCCCCCCCCCCCTGCCTCTTGCTACTGTTACTGAGAGCATCGTCTGCAGTGTGTCCTCATGTCTAAACATCCTCCTGCAGTTCACTCACTAAACAAACTCCCGACCAGAGTCAGGGCACAATGACACACTGCAGACAAACGGGAATACACACTGACACACGTTTACACATTCAGAACTCCAGACCTTCAGACCACGCACACTCGTCTGAGATTCACACACACAAAGAGGAACGTTTTTATTCTGAAATTCTAAAATGAAGAAACCAGAAAAGCCGAGAGCCAGCCTGAGCTCAGGGCAACAAACCCCACTAATGAGTTTGCAGATCGTCAGACACACATTTGAAGATATGTGTTTACGCATTTGTGGATCTTGCACGACAGGAGTGTTTCAAAAGTCACATGTAAAATGACAGCCAATGGAGAGGCCCGCCTCAGTTGTAAGCGATCATTTGTTTGTATTTTCAGGATTTACAGCTAAAAAAACTCACTGCCATTAATAAATAAGTAAACATTTAAACATGTAAACGAAATATGGTCTACATATTTGCAGATTAGTTTACACATTTGTGGATCTGTGTACACCAATTCAAATAGTTTTGCCACAATAATAGCTCCTTAACTACTTTATGCACGTGCATGAAGGTTGTGTTTCCTTCCAAACGGTCTGCAGCTATGTGATGAAAGCTACATGTTGATCACATGTGACCCTTCTTCCTGCTGCACTCTAAGGAGAAGTTATCAGTCTCCATTGTCCACCTACCAGTTTAATCAGTTTTATGTTTTGAACTAAAGACAGTTGTTGCTGCATGTGATGCACTAACAGACGAGGAGACGAGCCCGGGTTCCTGTCTTTTAAAGGAGAATGTGCAACTTTTTGATCCAGTAGATGTCGCCCTTGAGCTCCAGCATGAAAACAAACTTCCTGTTTGGCCACGCCTCCTCCATACTGAAGCCTCCGCTCTCCTCCAGAGACACACCTCCAACCCCCCTCCACTCGAGTTCACACGAAGGAGTCAAGCGCAAGCAGCGGACAAAATTGTCCTCGTCTCGAGCTGCATTGTTGTGTTAGCATGCTAATGTTAGCGCTCTTTAGTTAGCTCGTAGCTTCGCATTGCATGTAAATTTACACAAAATGAGCGTGATCTAAAAACTCTTATGTGGCATTCAGAGAGTATGTTATTCAGAAAAGTTTCAGAAAAGTTTCAGTGAACCTTCTTATGTGGCTGAAACCAGCGATCTTATTTAATAAAAGGACCTTAAAGAACTTTACGGCCTCACATAAATAAACTAATGAATTAAACTAATTGGTTTCGCAGTCACAAGATAATTTGGGAGTTTGCATCTTCTTACTTTCACTCCCTGAAACTCAAGGCCAGAGATAATAAGCAGCAGTGAAACAGATTGTAAGCAGCCCCTAGAAACAGAGAGCATGAATAGTTTATGTATTTTCATCTGTTTTTTATTCACCCGGTCCAGGTCCACTGTGGTTCTTCTCAGTCGGGTACATGACATGAGTAATAACAAGCCAGTTTTAATAAACCTCGGTGCTGTGGGCCAGACTCTTAAAAATCGTATTTTGAGTCCCGGCCGGTAAACTTGAAGAACTCTGCCGCCTTCAAATCCCTCAGCCATCACTTCTTCTTCTTCTTCTTCTGCTTCTTCACTCCTCGTACTATCCACATCGCAAAAATTAACAAAAAGTTGATTCACTCTTTGAAGGTTTTCAGCATAAATAAGCCAAATCTACTTGACAGGTTCCCCCCTGGAGGAACCAATTACTGTGAATTCATTATGGAGGCAGAAAATGATCCAGAATATTTTATCAGGAGTTGAGAAACTGTTGCTGCGAGGGACAAGAGTCACTCAGCCTCAACACGAGCGAGAGGGGGAACTAAAGTGTTGCTCGGAAAATGTATTTACATTTTAAATGAAGGCAATCTTTTTTACTGCAGAGTCAAAGTTGAGCTCGTCTGAAGTGGATAAAAATCACAGATTCTCGGGTGAGATTTGGTGCAGAGAAAACGTGTGAGCTCATCCCTCATTTCACACACGACTCCATAAAATTCTCTTTGCTTCACACAGTGATGGATTGATTATCTGATAGGGGAGACCTGATCAATCGACTGATCGATTGAGCAGCCTGAAAGCTGACGACATAGATTTTTATTTATTTTTTGCTAATGAAATCCCCGAGAGGACCCGAGTGAGATGAAGGTGGCCTTGGCGCGGCGCTCAAGGTGAAAGTCAGTCCTCCAAACAATGACTGAGCGAGTTACGCTGCAGTTCATACGATGTTAGGCGTGACGCTATGAAGGCACAAAATGTGGTTTAAAATATTAAAGACCCTCAATGCACTGATCACCATCATTTATGAGCCAAACAAACAAACTAACTTCTGTTCTTTTCCTCCAACACAGTATCCTGAACAGCGACGACATATAGAGAACAAACCATGTGATGTATTTTTGTAGGCCAACCCTGAAGTATCATCTCCATGGGGTCTAATGAGAATTCTCCTATGGGATTTTCGATCATTGCAGAAAATAATCTCTGTGACAAACACACGTTTCTGAAGCGTAGGCGTTTTGTTCAGCAGGATAATCTTCACAGATGAACGCCATTTTTAAGATGTTTGAAGCGTTAATGCGGCCGACAGAAGTAAAAAGCTAACGTTATGCTACAAGCTAACTACACCACGGTGGGATGATTGTGACGTCACTAGCGTTACGCTTCAGACGATCTCCGGTAAACTAATCCACGTAGCTTAATAAATAGTTTACTAACATAATATTCACCTTAACCTAAAGATTAAACCTACAGGAGACATCTCCGACTAGTGAGAGAGTTCCCGCCCTCTGTGTCCGGCGTGATGACGTTTAATGTCCCCGACGACCGCTGTAGTCACATTTAGCCACTTGTTAGCAACCGCCTTTTTAAAGACGAGTAAAAACTTCAAACTTCACAAGTGGAGGTATTACCTAACGTAGTTTATGTGGTCTAACAAAACACCAACATCTCTTCAGCTTGTGTTAACCACAGACCTTATTTCAGGAGTCTAACCACAAACACATTCAAAATCCCCGTTGACTTTTAGACGTTAGACCCCATGGCGCTCAAATGCTAACTCACTTCCTGGTTTTAGGACTCATTCCTGTGGCGCTCTATTACGGCTGCTACTTGAGCAGTTAGGAAGAACAGCGTGCTGAGAGCTGAGCCTAACATCAGTAACAGACTTCACACCTCGTCTTTAAAGGTGGAGTCAGTCGAAATTTTAAATACAACATTCAAACTGGGCCCCTCCTCCTGGGCCCACACTCTTGTACCGTCACTGCAAGCTAGCACATGCTAACCGCCTGTCCAACAGAAAGCAGGCTAACTCCACGTCTGCAGGTAAAAGCCAACACAAGGTTCACCCTCGTTTTAGAACGAGCTTTACCCGCTTGGTGTTTCTCCTCACTGTGATTATATTTTCTCTTCTTTGCCGCTACGTCCACGTCCGTCATATTCACCGGTTTGAATCTACTCCTGAAGTCACCTGCGCGCTTAGCATTGGTCCGGGGAAACACACCAGCTCCCGCCTGGAAACGTCCTGAGTCAACCCCAGGTGGCGTGCATGCAGAGGGCGATGGTGGCTCATAACAGCGCCTGCCTCATCATTTTAAACTGGTCCACTGTCCACACTTGTTTAAAGGATGCAGCCAACTTTTAAAGCTGTTAAAGAAAGGGTCTGTTACACCAGATTTAACGGCTCCTGTTATTCTTTTTTTTTCTGTTTTTAGATTTATTTTGGGGCTTTTTGTGAATGTAGTGGAGAGATAGAGTCAGATATCAGGGAGCCACAGGTCGGATTTGAACCTGGGACGCCCACTCGGAGGACTGTAGCCTCCGTACATGGGGCACATGCACTTACCACTGCGCCACCTGCGCCCCGTCTCCTGTTTTTCTTTCTGAAAATGGATGTAAGTCTTTTGTTTTTTTTTGCATGAAATCCCAAAATACACAGAATACAGAGTGAAAGAAGGAAAAGAGCTCACTTCTGTTTCTTATGCATTAGAAACTCATTATATTGATTACTGCTCTGCAAGGCCGAGTCAAAGGCCCAATCAAGACTATCCAATTGTTGATGCACACACACACACACACACACACGCACACACACACACACACACACACACACACACACACACACACACACTATAGGGGAGGCAATTTAGCATTTCTATAGACTGGGAAACACACACAATAAGGAGGTAGTAAGGTGTGACTAGCATGGTAAGAGCAAGTATTGATTAGTGGACTGTGGTCATGATTGTTGGTAATCTGACTGCCCAGCTGCTTAGACACACACACACACACACACACACACACACACACACACACACACACACACACACACACAACGAATCAGCCATGATATCTTAAATAAACACACACACTCCCACGTGTAAACATGCGACACATATATAACACCCACACACACACTTCTGAATGTTTACGGTGAAAACCCAGAAATAATTAAACAGTAGTGAAAAGTAATTTCACACACACACACACACACACACACACACACACACACACACTCCTGAGATCAACTTGGGTGATTTATGGTTCTGATCGCAGCATACACACACACACACATGCAGATGTTAACACTGCTCCTCCCGTGTCCACTCTGACGCCTACACACACTCTCTTAATAATGATTAATCTCATAAAAAGCCGGGGCGTGCTGAATAATAGATGCTTGTCTCCCTTCATGCAGTTTAAATATATACATATAACCCCATGAATAATTAACACCTTCATTTCACAGCCGGCTCTAAAGCTGCACCGAGAGAAACCGAGGACTTAGTTCACCATTGTTCTCTCTCTCACAAGGCCAACAGGACAGGAAATCAGATTACAGCAACATTTTTTACTTTCACACCTGACACCTTCATGTTTCTCGCCTGAACGTCCAACGACCGACTGACTGAGGTTTTATATCTTTACAGTCACAAAGGTGGTTCAAAAGGTTTCATCTGGGTTAGAAAGATCCAGAATCAGGTAATCAGGTTTTTCTAATACCGGTCTTACAACAAACGACTTTTCAGACGATTTCAAAGTCACAGACACATTTCTAAAGCCGGAGTTAAACCATAAAGAGTTTTTCTAGAGACCGAGATCTCAGTCGTTTTGTGTGAGGTGTGAGGCGGTCATTGAACTCAGTCAGCTGTTTTCAGTCGTCTGTTTCCCCGTCTTGCCATGAGGATCAAATCCAACATGGTTAATATCATCAAAGGTCTTTTGTCTGGGTTTAGAGTCGGTATCTTTTTCCTAAAATAATAAAATACAGATCCCTTCTGGGCCTCCGTACATGTGTGGTGGTGACTGTGTCTGCAGAGACTCTGTCCTCTGACTGGATTTTACTGTTCTGCTTTGTGACGGTTGACTCGGGACGTTTCTGGGCGGGGAGTGTGGTGTGTTTCCTCCAGCCAATCACAGCGCAGCAGGTGAGTTTAGGCGAGGATGCAATTCAGTGATTGGACACGATTCAAACTGGAGACAGACGTGGTGGAGGTAGCGTCAAAAAAGAGAAAATATAATGACAGTGAGGTGAAAGGGCAAACTGAGGGTGAACCTTGTGTTGTTGTTTTCAAGCCGCAACGAACTCCGATTTTAATCACGACTGTCAACAACTAATAGGAGCGATTTCACCGACATCAAACAGGCAGCTCACCCTGAAAAGGTTGTGCTCGTGTGAAAAGACCAGTTTGAACAAATTAAGTTTACCTGTTCAGGAATGTGCTGCAGCATTCATTGAACTTTGAATTGATGTAATTAAAATTCAATCCGAGGCTCAGAGCAGGAATGTGTTCTGCCCTCAGACGTTGCTGCAGGGCAGATTCTTTTTCATTGTTTGCAGTATTTACAGGAATCCTTTTCTCCGCTCGAGCCCGCGGAGCACCCAAGGACAGCAGATAGACGCACGGGGCGGGGCGACGCACAGCCGCAGAATTTATATAACACAACTAGTTTAGCTTTACATTAAAATGACAAAAGACTTCTTCTATTCATAATGAGATGCAAGAGAGAGAGAGAGCTGAGAACATGCCTCATGGCCCTGTGATGTAACATCAATAATTGCTTCTTCTTCTTCTTCTTCCTCTGAATCGCTGCACAGAACGAGCCCCGGCTTTGAGTTTCCCACTCTGTGCATGTGGGCCATATTATGAAATAATAAAGATGACTCTTTGTTTTTATCCGTGTGCTGCAGAACTTCAAAGGAGCGAGAAACAAGAAGAACGGCATATCTCACATCACAGACAGGCTGACCGGAGAGCAAACAAACACTGGTGAACTCACAGTTGGAGTTCAGCCCGTCAGCGCTGCAGTCTGCACAGCCGGGCAGAACAACACCTACACACACACACACACACACACACACACACACACACACACACACACACACACACACACATATATAGACAAGCACAACCTCAATCTTTCTGCCTCCACGTTGGCACTGCAGAGCTCCTGCCTCCCCAACATGCCCTCAATCTACACATTAACTGAGTGAAGGGTGAGAGAGAACAGTTTGATCTTTTTTTAAAAACAGGGATCTTAAAACGATCACGTCCAACGACCAGAAGTGTGAAATGTTTTCTGTAAGCCATCATAAGCACAAGCCCTAATTTAATAAACATCACGGGGGTCAATTGACTTCTTTTTATGATGACAGGGATCAACATTGCATCACTTTCTCTGATGATCCCGCAGCTCTCCTCCTCTGACTCACTGTCGGGCCAACTGTTTACCAGCACAGCTCTGTTTCTCTCTTTTGCAGAAAAACAAAAAACAAAAGGTGTGTCATGACCAGGACGCTGGTGTTAGAAAATGAAGCCGATGCAGAAGTGCAAAGAGCTGCAGTTCCCCAAGTGTCCACTAGAGGCTGGCTGCCGAAGCACCACAAATCACATACACACCACATTCTAAAAAGCCTGTTTTTACAGCAGAGATTAAAATGTTTAAAGCTGGTTCAAAAAACTAAATGAGTACTAATATCTTTATCGTTACACACTTTAACCCTCCTGTTTTTGATTTCATGAAGGATAAGAGTTATGCATACTTAGGGGCGTGGCTTATCCGTTAGCCGTTTATCAGGAGGCCTATACTGCCAATTTCCACATAGTCCATGCAAGCTGTGTTCCCTCAGCGCCTCGGGTTTACTCCGTCGGACGGCGTACGTCCTGCCACACTGGCTCGGTTTCTGGGATTGTGAGCTCAGTCACGACCAGCTGTACGCACATCACACGAGAACTACAAGATCCCACGGGAATAAATAAACTTCCTGTCCAGCTTGAAGCGTGCTTGCAACAAAATCCGTCGGAAAAAAATAGACTCGGAGCGTATTTAAAAACGGAGCAGAGCGTATAGTGGATCATAGAACAGCACAAATATAAAAAAGAGAGCAGAGAAGAAAAAAAAGACGGAAGTATCAACATGGTGACTACGACGGAGGATTAGGGCCACGTTAAAAAACTTTTTTTTTTTAATTCACAACTTTATTCTTGTAAATGTACGACTTTATTCTCGTAAATTTACGACTTTATTCTCGTAAATTTACGACTTTATTCTTGTAAATTTACGACTTTATTCTCGTAAATTTACGACTTCAATCTCGTAAATGTACAACTTTATTTTTCGTAAATTTACAACTTTATTCTCGTAAATTTACAACTTTATTTTTTGTAAATTTATGACTTTAATCTCAAAATAAAAAAATAAAAAATGTTAACATGGCCCTAATCCTCCGTCGTAGGTGACTGCTACAGCGAGAACCACGTATATTTAAGTTTTCACCGTTCGACATACTAACAATCTGAAAGGAGGCATATCGCCCCCTACTGGAGGGGAGTCAATCATTGACAGTCAGTAAAATCGGTTTCCCCTCTGTGCTTGTAAATGACCTAATGGAGCTATAACGGTAACTTAACAAACAAACTGTTCAAACAAACTGACTGAAGGATCATCCTGAGGCTCCACTTTTAACATTCTGAACGCTCTTGGCACAAAAACACAACGGAGAAAAAAAGTATTCCACTTTGGTGCGTTTTTGCCAGATGACTTGAATCGTGCTCGTCTAAGGCGCCGCCCTGCGTGGTAGCCTTTGGGTGCCCTAAGCTTTAGTGGAAACTGCTCTCGCTCTGTGGTCTGTGACCGAGAGTCCGAGTCTCCGAGTTTCACATCTCATTTAGCCCAAACGTCTCCTCTAACCTCCGAGTGAACCTGCGAGTAGTGTAGGAGTAACACGACCAGAATCCTCAGCTCATCATCAAAGAGTGACACTCTGAGCAGCGGCAGGCTGATGGCGGGCCGCCCGGGCTGGCACGCTGCATATAAAGGGGATGAATATGTATCGACCAGCACAGTCCCATGATGCTCTCTGACACCGCTGCTGTCACTTAGAGGACCAGAAGTGGAAACGGTTTCCAGCTGAGGAGGTTTTGCTCAGAAACTCTTTGAGTATTTTCACCCGTGTTAGCAGCAGAGTTTTTAAGAGAGACAAAGAAGAGTGTATATACTGTACGTCTGAATGTATGGAGGATAGAGAGTAAAGTAAAGAACAACAGGAAGAGGCAGAGAGAGAGAGAGAGAGAGAGAGAGAGAGAGAGAGAGAAATGTGTTTCAGGAGAGTGAGCCTCGGCTGCCAAAGAGCCAGAAAGATCTCCTGTTGATCAAAGCGCGTCTTCCCCTCCTGCTATCTCCCTCCATCTCTGCTCTCAACTTCTCCTCACATCTTTTCTCTCTTTTTTTTGACAGGATTACCAAATCCCCACGAGTGCCAGCCCGAGAAGCAAATCAAATATTCTGTATAATCTGCTGATGGCAAGAGAGAGGAAACTTCTCCAGAACTGACATCCAAACACACATTTCTGACATGCCGGGTTTCTGTATCTTCATCGTCATTAAGTGCAGCCAAAATAAAAACCGCTCTGCACACCTATACAGTACACAGAGTTTTAAAGATATATGCTCTCTGCAAAGCTCTCAAAGCAAATGATGTAAGTGGGAATCTGGGCCACATTCAAGTGAAGCACTGAGTCGATTTTCTCTGGCTCCCGTGCTGCACAGAACTGAACAGATTTCAGCATCTTCAAAACATGAGTGATGCTGCAACACGCAGAGTTGATGCTGAAATAGAAACTACAAGTTTTCCACAACCGAAAGAAGCGCCAAAAAATGTGAAGAGACAAATTATGAAACAGAAGATGTTTAATCAGGTCACTCAAACTGTATGAATGATCGACATGTTCCACATCAATAAATCATAAAGTCTGTCCTGTGTAAATGTGTCTCTGAGTCATGACTGTCTACAATGAGGGAGAAGCTCGAGTCCCGCTGGCTGTGTTGTTGTCAGAGCCGTGTTTACATGGACGGGACGGCCGGCTCCTCCCCTTGTGTATAAAAGCTGTTTTAGTCAAGAACTAGAGAGAAGAAGAAGAACATACTCACTGATTATTTGGATGTTAGTAAGAGTTTTTAGATCACGCTCATTCTGTGTCAGTTTACATGCAATGTGAAGCTACGAGCTAACTAAAGAGCGCTAACATTAGCATGCTAACACAACAATGTGAAGCTACGAGCTAACTAAAGAGCGCTAACATTAGCATGCTAACAAAACAATGTGAAGCTACGAGCTAACTAAAGAGTGCTAACATTAGCATGCTAACACAACAATGTGAAGCTACGAGCTAACTAAAGAGCGCTAACATTAGCATGCTAACACAACAATGCAGGACACAGGTGATCGTAGATCGAGACAAGGACAAGTTTGTTTGCGCTTAATTATGGTGCGTTGTCTCTGGAGGAGAGCGGAGGCTTCAGTATGGAGGAGGCGTGGCCTAACAGCAGTTTGTTTTGGTTTCATGCTGGAGCTCAAGGGCGACATCTACTGGATCAAAAAGTCGCACATTCTTCCTTTAAAGAGAAGAAGATGAACAGCCAATCATGTTGCAGGGATATGGGTAGGCGGGCTTACGGAATGGAAAGTTAATCAGAGACGATGTTTTTTAAGTTTCACCTGTGAGGTTTCTCCTGAGAGCTGCGGCCTCGTTTAGATCGATCAAACTCAAAGAGCTTCAATCAGAGTGAAACCTCAACATGTCACCTTTTTTATTCTCTTTATTTTAGAGAAGAGGGACGTTTGAAAATAAAATCTCTCTTAATGAGCACTCGGGGAAAACGTACCTCGGAGGTCTCTGACGGACGACAAAGTGTTTCTTCACAGTAATTGATGATTTAGCTTCGAGTTATTTCACCTGTTCTGATCAGACGAGAGTCTCAAAGTCCGTCCCTTTGGATGAATCAAACAACAAAGGGACAAACTTTTCAAACCTTTACAAACTCGTCACCAGCTGAGCACAAAGGAACAAAAAACTCAAAGAACGGCAACAAATCAGAGAGTCCAAACTCTCGTGTATGTGTTCAAACAAACGCTTCAAAGATTTGAGAAAAGACGTCTTACCTTTTGTGATCATCTCTTTGATGCTTTGTCGCTTTTATTCCAACAACAGGTGGATCCCAGAAGACTCACAGCTGGACTCCCAAAACCGCCTTTAAGATCCTGAATGATGAAAACCCCTCGCTGTGCTTCAAAACCGAGGACCGAGGAAAGGACCAAAAACAGTTTAGACAAAGGAAGAAAGTAAAGAATATGAGGGGGGGGGGGGTAGTTTGGAGGACTTCCTGGTTTGGAAGCAGGTGAGTGTCCAATCAGAGAAGACAAAGCAATCAGTGGGTTTGATTGGTGTAATGCACCTTTTGTCCACTAGGGGAGGAAGAGCAGCTGCCCGAGTCATATTTGTGCTACTTTCTATCAAATATGGAGTTTGCAAACCTTCACATTCTGTTTTTAATTTACATTTTACACAATTTTAAGGAGGTTCAGACATCAGATTAGGACGCCTCCCTTTGGAGGTGTTATGATAATGCATTAGGAGGGTTCACTTCAGCCGTGGTTGGTAGGAGGAGAAGCAGGGTCGTATAGGGTCGTATATGCAGCTCTAACAGCGCCCACACTCCTGGTTTCAGTCTGTCCTCCAGATGTTACAGCTGATGCTCAGACTCTCCTCCGATCAGAAACAACCTGTGAACCATTTCTAAAAACTTGTGATGTTATTTTAAAAATGCTCCACATCAAACAAAAGCTCGGGCGTCATGATGTTTACAAAGACAACAGCGGTGTACGTCGACGTGCACATTTTGGGCCACATCTCATCGTAGAACCTCGACCCACTTCTGGATCTCAGGAGATAATTAAATTCACTCCAAAATAAAGCGGGACCTCCGAGAGGAGGGGGAGAACTTGATTCTATTTCCAAAAGTGGACTAATTAAGGATGTAAAGCCAACAAAATGTTAAAAATAAACCACTTAATGCTGCGCTGTGTGCACGGCAGACTGGAAATGCACTTTTTCTGTAATCCTTTTTGAAAAGCCTCATCTTTTATCAGGATGTGTGCGACTCTTAATCTAATCAAACAGTGCCCCCCCATGGCTTAATCAGGTAATCTACATTTTAATGCTCAAACCCCCTGCTGGTAATTGAATATCTACTTGTTCTGCGGCTCGGTGAGTGACAGTGATGAAGCACAGGAGGGTGAGAGTTCGTCACAGAAACACTATTACAGTTAGAGAACAGCGGCGAGCAGAGGTGGGTGTGTGTGCGTGTGTGTGTGTGTGTGTGTGTGTGTGTGTGTGTGTGGGGGGGGGGGGGGGGGGGGTAATGATCGGACTGCCAGCTCAGCTGCACTGAAGACAAAAACAGATCTGGGACGAGAGGAGCAAAGATGCTGATCTGTCGTTTTTCAGCTCCATGTGTTTGTTTCACGGTTTTATCTCAAGAGGATGATCTGAGAAGAAGAAGAAGAAGAAGAAGGAGAAGAAGAAGAAGAAGAAGAAGAAGAAGAAGAAGAAGAAGAAGCAGAAGAAGAAGCAGAAGAAGAAGAAGCAGAAGAAGAAGAAGAAGAAGAAGCAGAAGAAGAAGAAGCAGAAGAAGAAGAAGAAGAAGAAGAAGAAGAAGCAGAAGAAGAAGAAGAAGAAGAAGAAGAAGAAGAAGAAGAAGCAGAAGGAGAAGAAGAAGAAGAAGAAGAAGAAGAAGAAGAAGAAGAAGAAGCAGAAGAAGAAGAAACAGACGTGCTCTGGGAGGAATACGGTTTGGAGGATGGAGGGATTAATAAGACATCTCTGAACTTCTGTCTTCACCTGAAGCCAGAGGTGGAACTCATTGCATTATTGATCACTGAAGGTCTGCATGGACACACACACACACACACACACACACACACACACACACACACACTCCTGCAGAGTCCTCCTGTCTGCAGGAGTGTGTGTGTGTGTGTGTGTGTGTGTGTGTGTGTGTGTGCATGCTGCAGGAGTGTGTGTGTGTGTGTGTGTGTGCATGCTGCAGGAGTGTGTGTGTGTGTGTGTGTGTGCATGCTGCAGGAGTGTGTGCACTGATATCTCTCTGAGGTCCATCTCGAATCATTTCAAACTTTGGGAGCGTGTTAGCCGCACGTCTTCGTTTGAAGATGAACATAAATAAACACGTTTGAGCTCAGTGTGTTTCAGAGCGGAGATGATTAAACATACGAGCCAAAGAAAGTGAAATAACAGGGGAACAATGTGACAGACATTGTTGAAGTTAAAAAGGCTGTTTGTTCAAATTAAAGTATTTCTCTCTGTTGTTCTCATGAAAATCAAAGCTGCAGTAGTGTTTCCATGTGTGTCCCTGCGTTGGCTGATTTGATTCTCTTAATTATTCTGGTACGTTCTCAGAAACTCAACAAATATAACTGCAAACACTTCTGACTCAGAGGCGCTGCGACTAACCAACCCCAGACCAGTACAGGCCCCTGAGGGCTCACTAACTTTACACCACAGCAGGGGGCCCAAAATGTGCAAATGTTGTACTAACAGTAGGAAACCTCCCTAAGGGTGCCCCATCTGACAGCGCTCACTCTCGTTGCCCCGCTAAACTGTGAAATCCAAAAGTCAACAAATAAAAAAGAGGAGGAATGATCCGTCTACAGGAGAGGAAACAGAAACGAGGAAGAGGAGTAATCATCAGGACATGATGGTGGTGAACGCCGGTTAGAGGGGCCCCCCGATAGATTCTCGCCCAGGGCCCCAACAGACTCCAGAATCTTCTGCTTCTGAGATCACACACAGAGGGTTGTGATTGGTGCAGGGATGAAGATGATGTTTAACATGTAAGATTTTAAACACACAGTCACTACTTTTTAAATGATTTCAGAACAGATTTTTAAACTTATTGGTCACAAAAGTAAAAAAAAAACTGAACATCTTGTTTCACTTCCTGTTCTGGACATAAAAGCATTTCAGGGATTTGTTCAATCAATCAATCAATTTTTATTTGTATAGCGTCAACTCATAACAAGTGTTATCTCGAGACACTTTACAAAAAGCAAGCCGTCAACCGATCTTGAGGAGCCTAAGAGAGCTCAAGAGCTCCCAGGAAAGTAGGTGGTTAGTGACTGAGATTTATAGATAGATACATGCAGTAATATGATGTACTGTATATGCAGAGAGAGAGAGAGAGAGCGAGAGAGAGAGAGAGAGAGAGAGAGAGGAGCTCAAGGTGCCAGTTCCCCCGGTAGTCTAAGCCTATAGCAGCATAACTAAGAGCTGGTCTACACCAGCACCAGCCCTAACTATAAGATTTATCAAAAAGGAAAGTTTTAAGTCTAATCTTAAAAATACAGACTGTGTCTGCCTCCCGGACCCCGGCTGGAAGGCGGTTCCAGAGGAGAGGAGCCCGATAACTGAAGGCTTTACCCCCCATAGTACACTTGGAGACTGTAGGTACCACCAGCAGGCCTGCACTCCGGGACCGCAACGCTCTCAAGGGACAGTACGGCACTAGTAGCTCCTTAAGATAAGATGGTGCCTGGCCATTTAGAGCTTTGTAGGTGAGAAGAAGGATCTTGAATTCTATTCTAGACTGTATAGGGAGCCAGTGCAGAGAAGCCAGGACAGGAGTGATGTGGTCCCATTTCCTGGTTCTGGTCAGTACACGAGCTGCAGCATTCTGGACCCGTTGAAGAGTCTTTAGAGATTTGCCAGAGCACCCTGACAAAAGAGAGTTACAATAATCCAGTCTGGAGGTAACAAATGCATGAACCAGTTTTTCTGCATCATTTTGCGACAGGATATTCCTGATCTTGGATATATTACGAAGGTGAAAGTAGGCTGTTCTTGAAACTTGACTGATGTGAGAGCTAAAGGACATATCTTGATCAAATAGAACTCCTAGATTCCTAACAGTGGTGCTAGATGCCAGGCTGATGTCATTAAGGACAGTCACATCACTAGAAAAAGTCTCTCTGAGGTTCTTAGGGCCAAGCACAATAACTTCAGTCTTGTCTGAGTTAAGTAGCAAAAAACTTCTGGTCATCCAGGTCCTAACGTCCTTAAGGCACGTTTCTAGCTTACATAACTGACTGGTACCATCGGGCTTCATTGATACATAAAGCTGAGTATCATCTGCATAACAATGAAACTGAATGAAACAACAAGATATTTGTTGACATGCATCATGAACATGTAGACTTTGTATTAAATATTAAGGTGTTATCTTTATTTATTCAGAGCATTGTTCTTCAGACTTCAATAAAAGTTTAGTTTTTATGTCTGAATGAAAGTTATGAATGTGTTTGAGTCCCTGAAGGCATCTTAAGTGAACACACTGATTCAAAGATCGTCTGCATTTTATTTCAGGTTTTCCAGGATGCATGTGAACTCTCATCCTCCTTTAAAATTTAAACCAATCAGGAGCCTGGGTTGTGCTCTCAGTGTGTCTGTTGGCACTTTAAGAAGTGTGAAGCTCTCTGTATATATTCTCAGACTGTTTCTCTCCCTGCAGACGTTTCCTGGCTGCTCGATGATGGAGATGTCAAACACTTCAAACAGCAGCGAGATCAGAGAGGAACGAGGGAGGAGGAGGGAGGGGGGGTTTAAAAATGAATGGACGAATGGGCAGAAGTCTGAAAGAGCAGGAGGTGAGAGGAGGAGGTGGAGGAGGCAAGAGTTTGAATCGATGAAGGGTGGAGGGTCGGAGTGTACAGAGAGGGCGTCCAAAGAGAGAGAGAGAGAGAGAGAGAGAGAGATAAAGAGAATGATGAAGTGGTCTCTGAAACACAGAATGAGATGTCTGTGAATGAGGAAGAAAACTGAAAACAAAGAGAAATGTGCAGCAGCAGCCCCCCCTGCAGGACAAACTCTGAACTGATTCTGCTGCAGCAGTTTGACAGCTCACTCACTCGATCATAGTCACATTTAGAAACATGAGAATTTAAAAAAATGTCCATTTAAACACTTTTTGTTTTGTTTATATCTCTTTTTTAACTTCTTGTTTTGTTGCCCCTCCACAACAATTAAAACCCTTTGTATCGTCTCGTGTTTGAAAGGCGCTCTCTAAGATGAACTTTCTAAACTTCACATTTAAACATCCAACAGTCTCATCTACGATTCTTCATCCACAAAACTCAAGAAACTAATAAATCCAGAATCCTCCTCAGTCTCCTCACACACATCACCCCCCCCCCCCCCCCACCTCCAGTGTATCCACTTCAAACTCCTCCTCATCACCTATAAAGCGATTCAAGGGGGCGTGGCTTAACACCTGTCAATCACAAACACTACTGAAGTGAATGCTGCAGGCTGTAGAAACAAACACTTTTAGATTTATTGCATTCTTTTCTTTTTTTATGGAGGCGTCATTGCTTCTATGTAAAACTAAAAACAAGTTGTAAATGATTAGAATAATAACCGTCCTCTGTGAAGAAGAGGAGGGTCTCTGAACGTTTCCTCAAATACAGCGTTCCCTTACAGTGATGAACTGTTTGACATGTTGGACTTGTTTAGTGTCTGAAGTGTTTCCTGTGACGTCGCCCGCAGCCGACACAGCTTTCATGTTCCGGCCGTCTTCTCCAAACTGTGATGGGACAGCGCTGACTGTTTTCTACTCTGCAGGGAACATTTATTATCGATCAGATCAGATCAGAAAACGTTTGATCCCCAGTAGAGAAACTCATGCACAGAGCAAACAACCTGAACAGTACACAAGTAAATAAATAACAAACACCATTAAGATCATTTAACACTTCATTTACAGCCATGAATCAGATGTTATGTTCATTAAAACATCTGACTGCTGCTGGAACACTAAGGCATCACTAGTCGCTCACCGAGGGAGCGTCAGGACTTTAAAAAGCACAAACTATCCCTTTAAGAGCGACAGAGGAGTCCCAGCCCTCACATTGTTCTCAACAGGCGAGGAAAAAAATGGCTGCACCAACATTTCCTGTTAACAAATCATCAACTGATCCCAGAGGTGTGACTGCTGTGCATCATGAGATCCATAAAAATGTCTGTTTTAAAAATGTAGTGAAAGAGAAACATGCAGGTCGGAGAAATGTAGCACAGCAGCCGGCCTCAGGAAGGTAAACACGGCCAGGAGAGCACATCTGTATTCAGCACAGGTATCCAAGTGCATGCCTCAGTGTGTGTGTGTGTGTGTGTGTGTGTGTGTGTCTCTCTCCCCGGGGCGTTGCGTGGCCGTGCTGTGAGGACGGGATCTTTTATCTTGGCTGACGTCCCAATCAATCAGCCAGACACTGATGGAGACCCAGGGTGCCCACACACACACACACACACACACACACACACACACACACACACACACACACACACACACACACACACACACACACACACACACACACACACACACACACACACACACGAGCTCTTAACCCCTTTATGTCTGTCCTTTGTTGAACAGCGAGCCTTTTGTTCACTGAGTCAAGAGGAAGGTCTTTGTCGGGCGCTGATTGTGTGTCTGTGACCTCACCTTTCACACACACACACACACACACACACACACACACACACACACACACACACACACACACACACACACACACACACACACACACACACACACACACACACACACACACACACACACACACACACACACACACACACACACACACACACACCTGAGGGTCTCAGCAGGACTCCTCTGATGAGGTGAGTCCAGGTAAAGTCTGTAACGATGTCCTTTGTTTAATCAGTGGGGGGGGGATGAAATCATGTAAACATCTCGGACATTAAAGGTCACATCAGGAGGACGACAGACAACTTTTCATCCAATCAGATGATCGGAGTAGATTCAAGATATATTTATTTAAATATACTTAAAGAGGAAAATGTTTCTACAGCACTGATTTTACTTTTTGTTTAGTTTACTGTCATTTTATTTTGTTTCCAAAAACCTCCACTCTCTAAAAAAAGGTCACCAGAGAAAAAAAAACATTTTTCCAACTAGATATGAAATCTGAGCCTCCTTCACTTCTGGAGATTTTCTAAACAGGTAACAATGGAAAAAAAAAAGGCTTAATACAGGAAGTGAAAGTCGACCACATGTTTGCTTAACCCTCTTTTTTTGGGGGCATTTTTTGCTGTTGCACGTTTTGTTTTGGTATCTTAATGTGACCGTAATTAGACGAGAGGCTGGATGAAGAAAGAAAGTAAGTCCAGGTCAAATCTTCAACAAAGGTCAAAGGTCAACTCCCACTGTGATTATAAGTGTAGCCAGCAGTTAGAAGGAAACAACTTTTTCTCTGTACGCTGCATTAACGCACTGAAAAGGTTGTTTCAGATTTTTCCTGCAGATTTTTTGTAACATCGAGTTAAATTCATGAAATTAACACCAGAGTTCTCGATTTACAGCTCGATCTCCGTTCCAACCCTCACCTGTGGTCATGAGCTTCCTCTGGAGGGAGTCTGGTCTCAGCCTTAGAGAGAGGGGGAGGAGCCAGTTGAGGAGGTTCAGACATCTGATCATGACGCCTCCCTTTGGAGGTTTTCTGTGCACGCCCAACTGCTAGGAGACCCCGGGGGGGACAAACCCAGAGTTCACTGGAGGGCATTTAAGTGGTCATAAATTCATACTCTGTAATCGACTCATTCCCTGAATTTTTTAAGTTTAAAATCAATAAAAAAATTTTTTTTGTGTTTTATTTTGAAGGTTTCAAACTTTACCGTCCGATTAGCAACTTGAGAAGCGTCCGTGTGTTCAAATCAAGAGTGAAGTGAAATTCAGTCTCTGGACCTGTTTCTCTAACGGCTCCCTCCAATAAAGCAAAACTCAATAGTTTGTCCCTTTGCAGGATCCGTCCGTCAACAACCTTGTTCCCATGGTTACCATGTTTATTCTCCTGCAAACACTAAAACTCTGCTGATGCAAAACTGAGTCGTACTTCTGTTCTTGACTTTCCTGCATCCCTCTTCAAAGAAATCAAACGTCTCTTTGGACCGCCCATCTCTCTCTCTCTCTCTCAGAAACGTCCGCTCTGCCTCCACACCGATCCGTCTCCGTCGGTCCCCTCGCTGGCAGATATTTCATGTGCTATTAGTCTCACAGGTACCATCATCACGCTGCGGCGGGACGCGCCTTACAGTCCTCATACATCAGCCACAACAGGCCTCATTAAGTACCTGGCACCTGCTTCCTACAGAGACCAATTAGAAAAACTGGGAGTAATGGGATAAGTAATCTCTCTCTGCCAGGCTGTGAACCAATCAGGAGCCAGATTTACACGCCGCTCATTAACAGTGATGGGGACTTTGAGGTAAAAACAAAAAGGTGTAACTTTAAACACCTAGCTGTGGGAGTGTCACCCACCTGGGGGAGGGGCTACTGCCCTTTGTGATATCATGAAGGGAACATCTCCAAACGGCCTGTTTGAGCAAAAAAGTGGAGCAGGGAGAAGACGGAGAGGATGGACTTTTCTCATCATTTGTTTGTAGACAGACCTTTAAAGAAAACATTTGGGGGGGGGGGGGGGGGGGGGGTATACCTCTTTACCCCTTTCTTCAGGCAGCCCGACACCACAGCTTCAGCACCGACTTCAACATCGACTTTCTGCTCGATGACGAGCTTGTACCTTCAAAATGTCAACTTTCAGAAAAACATCAGAGCAAAACAAGCTCGTTCCCTCCGTCTGATCGTGTCTCCACGTCTCCCAGCGGGCCGGTTCAGAACTTTAACGGGTCTGAGCGGGAAGAGAGCGTAAACACACACACTGAGCATGAACTTCAGGCTGAGGAGGAAAACATGAAAATCAATCAAACACACACACACACACACATTCACGGTCCCTGCTCCTGAGCTTCTGCCTCGGGTGGTTTCTTCCTGCAGAAGGTTTTTCAGGAACATGGAGACTTTTAAGGACGGAGGTACGGTGAGTCGAGTCCATCATGTTTTGTTTATCCTCTCTGGGTTTGCAGACGCTGGCGGTACCCGGTGAAGTATCCTTCACCGGGTACCGATACTAAAATCTGAAGCAAGAAAAGTGAGAGAGAGATCAACTTTCTCCAGATGTCAAGGTTGAACAATATGCACGCTGAAAACGACAAAACTTTGTTTCTCTAAAAGTTTTCAGATGATTGACTTTAAGGCCACACACACACACACACACACACACACACACACACACACACACACACACACACACACACACACACACACACACACACACACACACACACACACACACACACACACACACACACACACACACACACACACACACACACACACACACACACACACACACACACACACACACACACAGAGAGAAGAAATCAGGTGTTTGTGTTTTAATACAGAAACAACACAAAAAGGTGAAAGATGGTCGACCTCAGTGTAAGAGAAGATTAAAGTCCATCAACAAACTGACGGCACGGTGAAGCTGCTCACTCTAAAAAGGTTTTTTTTTAATAAGTCTGAACATCAACTGAATAATGAACCCTGATGTTACGGCCTCCTAAACCAAAACATGGAGACAGAAAACATAAAAGGACGACACACAGATTTAAAGTTCAACCCTGATCTTTTATTACGTTTGAAAAATAATCAAAATAAAAAAATAAACCAGAGAATCAAGAGGAGCTGGAGACCCGGCCCGTCGCTCATCCTCCCCCTAAAACTACAGAAGAAGAAAAGACGACAAACCAAAAGAACGTTAATAACACGACTGGTGACCTCGAGCCTGAACGCCAATAAGAAACAATGTGGACAAACAGCTCCTCACCACGTCGCTTCTCAGAGGACATGAACACAAATCTCTTCTACCTGGCTCCTCCTCTCTCCTCTCCTCCTCCTCTCTCCTCCTCCTCTCTCCTCCTCCTCTTCCTCTCTCTCATCATCTCTCCTCCTCCTCTCTCCTCCTCCTCTTCCTCCTCCTCTTCATCTCTCTCTTCATCTCTCCTCCTCCTCTCTCCTCTTCATCTCTCCTTCTCCTCTCTTCTTCCTCTCTCTCTCCTCTTCCTGTCCTCCTCCTCCTCTCTCCTCTTCCTCTCTCCTCCTCCTCTTCATCTCTCCTCCTCTTCCTCTCCCCCCTCCTCCTCCCCCTTCTCCTCTTCCTCTCTCTTCTTCCTCTCCCCCTCCTCCTCTCTCCTCTTCCTCTCTCTTCTTCCTCTCCCCCTCCTCCTCTCTCCTCTTCCTCTCTCTTCTTCCTCTCCCTCTCCTCCTCCTCTCTCCTCTTCTTCTCTCCTCCTCCTCCCCCCCTCCTCTTCCTCTCTCTCCTCCACCTCCTCTCTCCTCCCCTGTCCTCTTCCTCTCTCCTCTTCTCTCCTCCTCTCTCCTCCCCCCCTCCTCCCTGAGCACAGATTGCACTCAGGTGTGCAGCAGGTAGAGGGAGAAGCTTCATATCAGAATGTATTCATTTATAAAAATCGTGTTTACTGACACGGTTCAAACAGGCCGATACATTTCCTCGAGCATTACTTCCTTATCGTCCAATGAGACGGCCGTGTACGACGTGAGAGTCCTCGCTCCCCGCCGACGCCTCAGAGATCGTCGTCCTCCTGATGTCAGGCCGAACTGTTTCAAAGATTTAAGACGGCTCCACTCCTCAGGTTTGACTGATCGCACAGGAAGTCAATATATTTGGGTCTTGTTCCCCCCCGCCTCCCCTCACACGCCATTCTCCTTTCCTCACTTCTTCCTCCGTCTCTCCTCCCCTCCTCCCCTCCTTTCCTCACTCACTCATTCCCTCTCTCCCCGGCAGCCTGGAATGAATTTGCCCGGTCATGTAGAGCCGTGTCAGAGCGAGGTGAAGTCGGCAATTCATCACCCTGCTCTGCCTGCCTGTCACTGTGTGTGTGTGTGTGTGTGTGTGTGTGTGTGTGTGTGTGTGCGTGCGTGCGTGCGTGTGTGTGTGCGTACGTGTGTGTGAACGGCTGCTCGCCTGCTGTCAGAGCGCCTCCATCCCCTGTAGACCTCCTGTAAAGACTGAGGGAGGCCCTTCGCTCTCCTCCTCGCTGTGACAGCTCCCAGCGGACGTTTGGATGGATGGAAGGGATGGAGGGAGGGTGAGGCGGGGAGGCGGGAGGGAGGGGGGACCCAATTATCCCAGAATGCAGCGGTAGATGGTGTTTAAATCAGGCGGCGTGGCCCCTGACCTCAGCAGTCCATCGGCGAGAGAGTGAGGTGTTTTAGCAGGAAGCGGCGAGGAAAGCTAAATGGAGCTCCATTTGATCGTCATTTGTTCATGGAAGCACGGCAGCAGCCCTGCGGCGCTGCACAGATTAACCATTACCCCCCCCACACACTAAATGTGCTGTGAGCCCCGCTGAAGCCGTCTCTCAAGACCATTAAGACGCCAGAGATCTCCCGCTGAGACGCGGACAGACAGCGGACACACGTCCAGCGGCTGAACGGCCCATTTGGAGCTCCATTAGGGAGCTCGCTGCAGATGAAAGTCTAAAAAACAAACAGAGTGGATGAAGCCACTTTACTGATCAGATGCAGAAGTGCCGAGGAAACGAGTTTACAGATAATTTACTGCCACTTTTCTGCTCGGCCTCGGAGTCCAGGAGGACGGCAGGACGTGATGAGAACAAACGACGGAGAATCAAACACTCAGGCATGAACAAAGAGAGGAGGGGGAGTTTAACATCACTTCTATTAGACGATCCAAAGAGAGCAGTTTGAGAGGAAAACGCTCCTGCTCCCTTCTGAGAACTAAAAGCTTCATACACTGCAAAACAAAAAAAAAACAACAGGTCTGCATCTTCAGTGAAATCAGTCCTGAGCGGCTGATTTTCTAAGAAGCTGCCCGTCTTCTCCAAGAGAATGCAAACACATACAGTACATCATACTGGAACTACCAGTTTTAAAGGTCACATTATGTAAAATCCTCTTCTCCATGTTCCTCTAACTCTAACATGTGTCTCTAGTCTGTTTACAAACCCTCCAATCATGAGAAAAGTGAGAAAGAGCACACATTTTCTGAAAAGCTCCACTTTTCAGAAAATGTGTGCTCAAACAGGCCGTTTGGAGATTTTCCCTTCATGACATCACAAAGGGCAGTAGCCCCTCCCCCAGGTGGGTGACACTCCCACAGCTAGGTGTTTGTTCTGCCCTCTGAGTCTGCCTTCTCACCGTAAACAATAGGACATGGAGTGAGAAAGACCGAGTACACCCAAACCCTTCCAGAGAGGGGGTGTGGTCAGACACAGCTCATTTACATATTTAAAGGTACAGACACAGAAACAGCCTGTTCTGAGCAGGGCTGAAATAGAGGGGTTTATAGACATGATCAAATACAGGATCAGAGTGGATTTAGAACAAGAAACTTCACACACATGTTGAAGAGGAGCTCTGAGACTTATTTACACTGAAGAAGAGGAGGAGAATATGTCACCTTTAAAGTCTGTATGGAATAATAAACGCACAGTTCATAATTAGTAGAAAATGGTGTTTCTCTTCCACCTGAACATTTACACACAGCTGCTGCATAAAGTTTCTGTTTCATGTCAGACTCACTTTGGTAACCCTCAGATGATGTGGAGAAATATAACTGAACCACATCATTGTTTTTAAAAACTCAGAGACAGAGGAGCTTACCTCAGGCTGAAGACGATCCTCCATCAGGACCAGGTGAGGCTCAGTGAGATCTGTGATCGGCTCAGGTGGAGTTTAGAGGAAGACGACCAAATAAGGAAGTGCAACAAATCGAGAGAGCCACGGGTACCGATCCGATCCTAAAGGGTCCCTTTTGTTTACTGTGTCCCTATTCTTCTTCTTGAACGTTGAACTTCATTAATAGCGGGCTACACTGTGTTGGGCTGTTATGATGTCACACTGTTACATAGCTGACGCAGCTATCTCCATCTGGATTACACTGTTTACCAAATAAGGGTATGAATGGCTGTAGAAACAAACTGTACCAAACTGTACTGAACCGCACCGGTACCATTCCCAACTTTTGAAGGTGGAAACGCCAATAAATGGGAACCGTACCGTACAGAACCGAACTGAACCAGACCGCTTGGTGGAAACGGGTCTTCAGAGCGCTTCAGTGGCTCGGAGTCTGAAAGGAAGGATTTTTTAACAGACATGTTTTTGCAGAGCAGCCGCCGCCGCCTGAGGCACGCTTCAATCCAGAGTCCATTCATCATTTAGTGTTTGACTTTATGTGAGTTCAGCAGCAGAAAAACGTCTCCAAAAAAACAAACAACACACGCGCCCTTAATGTAAAAAGCCTGGCGTGCGACATGAAGGTGATGACGGATCAAAACATCATAAAACACAATGAGGACGCAGCAGACAGCGAGGCGTACATAAAAAAAAACTTTATTATTGTTGTAAGGTAAGATTGACAACAACATGCTTTTACCACGATAAAAAATAAAAAGATATTGCACTGGTTTCACTCGAGCAATGATTTCCTCTCTCTCTCTTTACCTCCTCTTCATCACTCTTTAAAGACAAACACACAGCGGGGAGACTCCGCCCACATCTGCCAAAGTCCAGTCCTTTAAAGTCGATTAACGGCCTGATCAAACGCGGGGACAGGACGAAGACACGGGGCGTCCTGTGTGTGTGTGTGTGTGTGTGTGTGTGTGTGTGTGTGTGTGTGTGTGTGTGTGTGTGTGTGTGTGTGTGTGTGTTATAAGGCTTCAGCTCGTACCTCGTCATACTCCTCAGATCATCAGAGTCAGAGTGTACGGAAGCTCGTTAAGGACAAAATCACATCCCATGTTTGAATCCTATCTGTTGGCAAACGGGGGACAGAAGCGTCGTCTCTGGTGGACAGATTATTCTTTAAATGCTCCGAGAACGACTCAGCTTGGAAATTGAGAAAGCGTGCTGAACGGAGACAAAGCAAGGACAGATTGTTAAAGCTCAAATTTGGATTTATTCACAGACGCTCTAAAGAACATAAATAAAGACCGATAAAAGTCTTCATTTGATTTGTTGTTGTTGGTTTATAGATTCTCTGCAGACGTGTGTGTGTGTGTGTGTGTGTGTGTGTGTGTGTGTGTGTGGTTTGTGCAGCAGCAGAGGTGCATGATGGGTAAACACAGGCTGGCGGTTTGGAGTAACCGACAAACAGAGCGAAACTGCTGAACATGACCGGAGGAGCCAGAGGGATTCTGGGTAGTGAATGTGTTGGCTGACCTGCCCCCGTGTGTGTGTGTGTGTGTGTGTGTGTGTGTGTGTGTGTGTGTGTGTGGTCAACAGGCTCAGGGCTTAAAGATTAATGACACGGTGAGGGAAACTGACACTTTCTTCACTCTCCAGCAGATGGCCAGAGCATCATCTGTACACACAGGAGAGTACAGTGTGTGTGTGTGTGTGTGTGTGTGTGTGTATACCTGCAGTGGAGAGTTCATTAGACTGCATCTTATTGATCTATATGTATGAGTGTGTGAGAGAGAGAGGCATCTGTCCATGTAGCTCTAATAAGACCACCAGCTGAGAGCAGATGGAGAACACACACACACACACACACACACACACACACACACACACACACACACACACACACACACACACACACACACACACACACACACACACACACACACACACACACACACACACACACACACACACACACACACACACACACACACACACACACACACACACACACACACACACACACACACACACACACACACACACACACACACACACACACACACACACACACACACACACACACACACACACACACACACACACACACACAGCGGGGGCTTAATAAGAAGGTAAAATAAAGCGTGATGCCGCCTGCAGGAGATGAAAGATCAGATCAGCGCTCACACTGACTCTAGAGAAGAAGAGCGTCTGAGGAACAAGTAGGTGATATTTTTATCGAGAGCTATGATTCAGAAAACATTTAATCCTCTTAAAAAATAAGTGTTGAGAAGGTTCCCCTTCCAACTTTGAAAAATGGAGCCTCGCTTACTGTGACTTTTCTAACTTATCAGAGAAGATAAATCAGAGATATAAAATCTGCAAGAAAGATTGAATTGAGCTGATCGTGTCACACTTTAATCCAATCTTTTTGAGTTCTACTTTAAGGTTCGACTGAGCCTGAGTATCAGCGTCTCTTCTTCACAGATATTTAAGGTCGCTGTGACTTATTTCACATGAACGCTTTAAAGGATGCTGAAATGACGTCATCACTTTGCAGATTTGTAAAAGGTGTGGATGTGAATCGTCAGGTGTACCTGTGAGAGTTGTTTTTTGAATGGGGTTTGGTCTGACCGGCTTCATCAGGACGCCACGAGGATCTCTGTGCTAAAAAACATTTCTTTGAAAAGTTGAAAATAATTCAATCTGTCTTTGCATGACTCTGTGCGTTATTAAACTTTGTCTTTGCACCTTTTTATCGTCTCCATCGCTCGTGACATACGACCTGGTTTCCTCTCATCACTTCTCCCGCGCCTCCTTCACCTCTTTAGTGGTCGAGCAGCGCGACAGAAACATGTCAGTCGTCTCATCTTCCAGCGGATACGACACCACGAGGCGACAGGTTTAAAATCTCTTCTGTGCAAACTGAACGCCATCACAGGTAGAAGCCTCGCCGTCATCTGATTGGACAGCTGATGCCTACACCTGCACGAGCACACGAGTGAGATGACTCTGACGTTTTTGTGTGCGCTGAATCGTCCACGTTGTGAGCGTGGCGTCACTTCTTTCCCGCCTGTCAGAGGAGGATTGATTGCTACAGGCAACGAGTTCCATTCACAAAAACAAAAACACAAATAAAAACAACAACAACATGTAAACATAAGAGAGAGAGATCACCACAGTGGGTGTAACCTTAAGCTGAGATCAGAGCGCTCTGACCCGGGCCGGGATCACTGTGCGTCTCAGATTGTGATTTTTTCTTTAAATGAAGCAAAAAAAACAAAAAAAAACATAAAACAATAAGTAGACGGAGAGAATCTGGGATGTGATCAGGAAGGAACAAATATATCAAGGAAAAACAGATCATCCAATCAGGGCTCTGCTGTCGTTACTCTGTGAAGAACTGGAGTCCTGACCTGACGCTCCAGGAGGAGGAGGAGTCTGAACGACCACAGAGACACACCTCTGTGTTTGAGAGTCACAGATGTTTAAAACGCTCCCTTCAAAGACACCAGACTCCATCGAGAGAAACCGTCGTTACATCTCCTCTGATTGGTTAGTTTTTCTGATGATGAATCTCTAAATCACAGCCCAGGTTTGAACACGCTGGACTCCCCCTTTAAGAGCCCGACAGAACTGAGTCTGACCCCCAACACGGGACAGTCAGAGGTCAAACATCCACTTTTCCTCTCAGTGATTTTTTTTGTGTGTTTGTGCAAAGCTCGACGCCCGACACACACACACACACACACACACACACACACACACACACACACACACACACACACACACACACACACACACACACACACACACACACACACACACACACACACACACACACACACACACACACACACACACACACACACACACACACACACACGTCCCGTTAATCCTAAAATACACACACACACAAACACACTCAAGGTATAAAACAGATGCACAACAGAACTTTAAATACTCTTATATATATACACAGATAACCATGCACAAATGAACGCTCGCTCACTCACACATACAAACACACACACACACACACACACACACACACACACACACACACACACATGAAACAAAGTCAAGTCGGTGAAGTTTACAGGATTAGAGGCAACACAACACAGCAAGTTGGTCCAAGAAATAAAAATGAGAGTAGCCTTCAGCGGCTGACGGGGGGCCAGAAAGAAAGAGGTGGAGGTCCAACACATTGAGGTCAGTCTGAGCATGCTCAGTACGCATTCTGCAGCTCAATGTGTGTGTGTGTGCACTGCAGAAACTAGTGTGTCTAATTTCTCAACACAAACATCTTGAAACGAGACGTTCTCATTTTTATAATCAATCTGATTTTAAGACATTTTAAGAAGCTGGAGTGGAAGGAATACTTATGTCTGTGAATTTGGCATGAAAAATATGAGAATGCTTCAGTCAAATCTGTGGCAGGTGGTTGAAATGAACGCCTTAGAAAAGGCATTCAAAAAGGCTTGGAGTACAAGCTGCAGTAGAATAAAGAGGAATATCTAACTCGTCATCACAGCTGGACAAGAATGAAGGAGAGTCATCCAGATGTTTGGATTTAGAGTAAAGCTCAGGACTCTTTGAATCACTAAAGCTCGGCCTGCAGGGAATACGACTCCATTGTGTCCAGCTGCAGGACTGGTTCATGATATCTGACTACAGCTGGGTGCAGGTTTAGTTCTATTAAAAACACTGTGATGCATGTACACAGACTGCTCAACACTCCCTGCACTTTAACAACCTTTCTCTTTTTTGTTTCATCGCTGAGGAGAAGTTGTTAGGAAAGGCGAGAGGGAAGGAGCGTGTGTGTGTGTGTGTGTGTGTGTGTGTGTGTGTGTGTGTGTGTGTGTGTGTGTGTGTGTTCAGTAAGGCACGTCCTGATCTGTCTGCCACACATCGTGGTGAAAAGTAACGAGGCAACACAAGAAGATCAAGAGCGAGAGAGAGAGAGAGAGAGAGAGAGGTGTGTGTGTGTGTGTGTGTGTGTGTGACGTGTTTTAAAATCATTCCTGCATGGACCACTCACATTTTTATCTCTAGCCCCCGTACACATTTTGCAGAAAGATGGAAAAAAGAAGGCAAACTCTTCCTTTTTCATCTGAAAGCAGGAAAACCAAAGAGTCAGGACACCAAAGAACTCACATGAACATTAAGAGCACAGAACAGCTGGAATGGACGACCACATCTGCCTCTGCTATCTTCTGCTTTTTCTCAGTCAAACTCTCTGCTTAGTGCCGTGGATGTCGTCTTGCAGACATGCAGTTTGTGTGAGTTTTTTTTGTACATTTTTTGTTCTGGTTTCTTTGAGTCTGTTTTTGCTGCTACGTCTTCTTGCTGGATGCTTTGTCTTGTTGTGAGGAGGCGGACACAGCGGTGGCGGTGGTGGTAGTGGTGATGGTGGCAGTTGTGGTCTGGGGTACTGGCCTCTTGCGTTGTGGCTCAGATGCTGCAGAGGAGCTCGGGGTTGTGTTGAGGGCGGGCTGAGCCGCTGCTGCAGGTACAGGCTTAGACCCTGATGCAGAACGCGGCTCTGGGGCGTCCTTGCAGGATGAAAGCGGGGTTGTGGGTTTGACAGACTTCTGCACGGTGGTAGAAGAGGACACCTGCTCAGCTTTCTGTTTGGTTGTGCACTCTGAGAGCCGAGGCAGCTGAGGGGTCTGTTTGGGAAATGAAACAGGAATGGATGTTTGGACTTCCTCCGCGCCTCCTTTGCATTGTTTCTGCTCCGTCTGGCTCTTCTCTGCAGCCGTGATGAGTTTCACTGGACCCAGAACGCTCTTAGCCACCGTCGCGAGCTGGGAAACAACCTTGTCCACGCTGCTTTCAGGGGCTGGCACCGGGGAGCTGGACGTGGAGCTGCAGCCGGAAGTAGTAGAAGACGACGGCGACGCGTTCAGACTCGCAGCTGCAGCGGCGCACAGCCTCCGGTTGTCGGCCTCCTTCTTCTCTTTGGGGATGCTGGGGGAGGAGCAGGAGGCACGGGGCGTCTCCTGGCCGTCGGGCGTTCTGCAGTCTGTGGTGCAGGTGGTGGTTCTGGAGTCTGTGGTGCAGGTGGTGGTTCTGGAGTCTGCTGTGCAGGTGGTGGTTCTGGAGTCTGCTGTGCTCGTCGTGGTTGTCATTGTTGTAGTGATGGTGGTAGAGGGGGCCGTGGTTCTCTCCGGGGGTCGGTCCTCCGTCCTGGGCTCTGAAGGCGCTGTCTTCCCCCTCAGACTTTTGGAGTCTTGTGGAGGACTCGGCTTGAGGAAAGTGTCCTTGCTGACTGAGATGAAAGCACTGCCCGGGGTGGAGAAGGGGAGGGGACCCTGAGTGGGCTTTGTGGTCCCGCTCGGCTCAAAAACGTTCCTCTCTGGTTTTGAACTGTCCTCAGAAGTGGACCTTGTCTCTTTTAGTCCGGGTAATGGGGCGCTCTGAGTGGGCTTGGCCTCTGTCACGGAGGGGAGGGTGTGTGAGGGAGTGGGCCTGCCTATGGAGGAGGGTCCTGTGTGGGTGAACGTGGCGTGGGGGGTGCAGGGGGAGAGGCAGAGTGAGGGGAGGGTGCCTCCAGGACCCGTTCTCACAGTGGTGGGCCGCAGCAGAGGGGGAGGAGGGGTGAAGGTGGTCCCCCTGCGTCCGTCCTGGCTGTCCTCCGAGCCCTCGTCCGTCTCGTCCTCGGATGAGTCCACCTCGTGGATGGCGTCTTGTTTCTGCAGCGACTCCCTCCGCTCGGCTCGGTCCTGCCTGATGGCCGACAGCTTGTCCTTCAGCTTGCTCTTCCCGGGGGTCAGACCCAGAGAGCCCGGCACTGAGCCGAGGCCGCCGTCCCCCTCCTGACGCCCCAACTTCCTGGATGAAGACGAGTGTTTGTGCAAGCTGCCCTTCTCCACGCCGCGTCCCCCCGAGGACAGAAGACCCTCGCTCGCTGACTCCTGAAGGTCGGGGAGGAAGAAGACAGAATATGTGTTAAGAAATTAAAAATATTTTCAGCGTAGATAATGATGTCAGAGCGGGGGGGAGGTGGGGGGGCGGTGACTCCTACCTGAAGGCTCTGCAGGCTGGGCTCCCTCTGCAGGATCTCCTTTTTAAAATCTGAGTGCGAGATGTCCAGGCTGTGTTTCCGACTCCCCACGGCCGCTCCCACCGCCAGTTTCTTGTCCCCCGCCGACGCCACCCCCGAGGGCGAGGAGGGGGGGTTAGAGAGCGAGGAGGCCAGCTTCTCAGCCGACTGCACCCTCTTGAGGAGCGGAGAGCGCGGAGGCTCTGCGCTCTTGGGCCGAGAAATCTGCCTCGCCAGGGGAGGGGAGGAGTGCAGCTTGACGGGGAACGACTGACCCGCCGCAGACTGTCCCAGGGCGTGGCCGGATAAGGGGGAGGGCGAGCGCTGAGGCGAGCTGCTCTGAGGGGTGGGCGAGGGCGTGCGGGCCAGCGGGGAGAGGGGAATGTTGCCCGCTGACTTGCGTCGGGGCGAGCGGTACTGACGCTGCAGCTTCGGGGCGAGGCCGTGCAGGGAGCTGGGCCGGATGTGACCCGAGGAGGCGGGGGAGTTTGGGACGCTGGAGCTGGGAGAGCTGCTCTGAGACGAGTTTCCACCGACTGAGACAAGAGGAACAGAAATTCATTTAGTTTGATTTACTGATATTTTAGTGTTTCCTCTTTTGTGGCATCACATTCAAGGAATTAAGTGAATTATTTCAGTGCAGGTGAGGTGTGTCAGTCACCTGAGTGGGCGGAGTCTGGCGTAGACCTGTAGCCCTGAGTCGGGCTGCGCGGCGACAGGTTGTGCGTGGGCGATCCGGGGCCACTCTCCCCGGAGGAGAGAGAGCGATTCAGAGAGGAGAGACTGCGGCTGGTGTGGAGGAGAGACGCCTGCTTGGTGATCTTCCTGAACAGAGACGTCCTCTTCTTACTGTCGGAGGAAACACAACAAACAAACGCTCACTGTCAGGTTCACATCAGCCGTCACCATGGCGATGGCGTGTAGTTCCCGTAGATGTTTGGTCTGAAACACCTGATGATAACACGTGTGACTCTCACCTTTCCTGTCCCTCCTTGTTCTTGGTCTTCTTGTTGCGTCTCGCCATCTTGGATTTGTGGGTCGTCTTTCGGGCGGGGCCGACCTTGATGGACGTGTTTTCAAACGGGGTGGCAGAGATGGACACTTTGGCACCGCTCTGACGGACGACAGACGGAAAACAAAAGATGATTTTCTGTTTCACTTCACTCGGGTATACATGATATATGAATGTGAGTATCCTGGTTCTGATCTGAGTTTTTTTAGACTCAGAACCAGGACACTCAAGTCCATGTGAACACACTCGGTGTAAACTGGGACGATCCGTTTCACTTGTGCAGAAGTTTTACTATTTTAAACTGAAGGAAGGTATTTGTCGATCAATGTCTTTAAAACCACCAGACAAAATCAGTCATTTTACCTCACAGAACACTGACTTTGCTGGTCTGTATCTGCCTCAATACGATGGTTTGTTTGTGTTAAAGTAGGACTTTGGTTCGTTCAGATCCAACACAATGTTTGCGCCACACAAGAAATGAAGCGATGGACTAGAAACTCTCTGATCTCTGTGAGGTAGAAAGACTGCTCTGATGAAAAACAGACGCTCAGAGTAACAGTCAGAGTTCATCAGTGATAAAAAGAAGAACTCTTAGTGGACATACTTCTGTCTGGTGCTGATAAATGCAGAAACAGCTTGAGCATTTATATCTATTAGTCATCTAGAGCAGCCTTTCCCAAACTTAAGACTGCCGCAGCCCACTTTGAAATACAAAAGTACGCCGGGCCCGTTATAAAATAAAAATTATGACTACAGCTTAAACTTTCAGTAAGGGTAAAATATTGGACATGACAACATGACATTATGGCAACAAAAGTTTACTAAACATTATGTCCATGAATAGTCATGACACGCCTTACTAACCACTTAAAGGGTTGACTCAAAATTATCATTATTGTGATATTTTTTTTTATACTTGGTGGAGGGCTTTACGCGGCCCACCTGCAGTACCCACACGGCCCACCAGGGGGCCGCGGCCCACACTTTGGGAAGCACTGATCTAGAGCTCAAAAGTCACCTCAATAATCACATGATTTTAATAAACCTTGTCTGGTTCTAAGAAGAGGTTACAGAAAACAAAAGCATTGTGACTTAAAGTTTGTGTCTGCACCTTCAGAATGAGCTCCACCACCTCGGTGTGAACCAGACCGTGAACCGCCTCTCCGTTGACGTGGGTGATCAGGTCCCCCTCCCTCAGCCCCGCATCGTGGGCCGGACCGCCCTCCTCCACGTGCTGAAGGAGAACGAGGAAAAAGAGGAGGGAGAAAGGGGGTGTTAGGTGTGTTTATGACCCTTTGCACTCAGCCTGTTGTGTTGTTGTTTACTGCCATCTTCTGTCAACAACAAGAAGCTCTCCCTCTACGCTCCACTGGTTCTACATTAGAGATCCCTCCTCTCTGTCGGACTCACCCAGACCATGTGGTGCACGGTGTAGATGTCAGAGTCTCCCATGTACACTCTGATGGCCCTCAGGGTGAAGCCGTACTTTTTACCCGCTCGGTGGATGATGATGGCGGGCTTGGAGCAGGTCACGGCCGGGGACAGGTCTCTGCTCGGGGAGGAGTCCCGGGACGAGGGATTGGAGGACAGCGAGTGCGGGGACATCGGGCTGGCCAATGGGGAGGCTCCGTGGTGATCTGAGAAAAAAAACACAGAACCGTGAGTATTAGCAGAAACTCTTTTTTCTGTTTTTTTCTGATGAGGTCCGAACGCAACACACACACTGACCTGAAGGGATCATCAGAGACAGCGTGGTCGCAGACGCCGACTTGATGACCTTGTTGAGCGGTCTGGAGCTCGTCGTCGGCGCGTGTTTGTCCGCGTCCCCGGAGAGCAGACGATGGCGAGCTCTGCGGATGGCCAGGTCGCTGATCGCCCTCGGAGTCGACGGAGACTCGCTGTCTCCTGAAGCTTTAGCGGCGATACCGTTGCCGCCGTTTCCTCGGATGCCGCCGCGGTCACAAACATCTCCTGAACTCCCCGCTGCAGTAAAACAGGAAGTTAGAGATGTTTTTTTAATTTCAGACACAGAGAAGTTGAAGACGTGATTTGGATGTTTGTACTGACGGGTGAGCGTGGCGTTGCTCAGCCGGCTGCAGGTGGAGCCCGGCGTGGTCGGCGACTCGTCCAGTTTCAGCTCTCTCTCCACAGGGAGCTCTGGGATGGCGAGGGGCAGCTCGTCACAGCGAGGGCCCCTCACTGCAGACAGCCCCAACAGGCTGGGGCTCTTACGACTTCCTGCTGCACCTGAGAGACCGACGTGACCGACGGATCAGAAAACAGGGTTCAAAACCTTTTAAACATTTATTATCTTCAACTTTTAGAAGTCTAATGTTTGTTTCCCGTGTTTCACCTTGGCCTCCTTCTTCCTCCGAGGAGATGGCGAAGCGCGGCATCTCGATGATGGCTGAACAGCAGCGTCTGCGGACGGTCAGCGGCGGGCTGGAGTCGCTCTCTGTGTGGGACGACTCCGAGACGGACAGACGCTTCCGTAGGCTGCAGAGGAGGAGATAGAGAACATGTAAACATCCCATAAAGACGTTTCTAATTTCTGATGCTCGAAAGTATAAAATAACACCTCAAAGAAAGTTTCAGTCGAAGTGTTTTAAACTGAAAGTCATCAAAAAACCAGCAAAGATGAGTTCAGTAAACTGACTGGCTGACTCCCTCAGGGATTCAAACCGACCTTACTCCAAGAAAAAACCTTAAAAACAAGAAGAGGAACCAAACTCCACCTCTATTCATCCTTTTATAAAATCCTCACAGCTGTACTTTAGGACTAAACTAATCCAAAACACATTTTTAAAGAGGACATATCATCCCCCTCATCCACCTTTTCTAACAGTCCCCTCCTCCACCTTTTCAAACAGTCCCCTCATCCACCTTTTCAAACAGTCCCCCCCTCCACCTTTTCTAACAGTCCCCTCATCCACCTTTTCAAACAGTCCCCTCATCCACCTTTTCTAACAGTCCCCTCATCCACCTTTTCAAACAGTCCCCCTCCTCTACCTTTTCAAACAGTCCCCTCCTCCACCTTTTCAAACAGTCCCCTCCTCCACCTTTTCAAACAGTCCCCTCCTCCACCTTTTCAAACAGTCCCCTCCTCCACCTTTTCAAACAGTCCCCCTGTGGTCTAAATGAAACATCTGTGCTTTGGTCAAAATATAACATGAATCAAGCACCAGAGGAGGTTTGTGACCCTGTATAAACCAGCTCTCTCAGAACGCTCCTTTTTGGTGTGTGTGTGTCTCTTTAAATGCAATGAGACCCCGCCCCCTGAGTTTTCCCCGTAGACATCACTCCTCTGTAGCGAGAATAAAAATGGAGGACCTGCGCAAAAGTTTTGTTCTAGGCTGGGGGTGGAGTCCATGGGTGGAGATACCAGGGGAGGGGAGGGGATTTTTTTTTTTTTTTTTTACCAGAATCCCACTGTGACATCACAACTTTGAAACAGAGCATTTTTCTCTGTGTTGTAAGACTTATGCAGACCACAAACAAAGGACTGGGTGGATTTATTTCACATGTTGTGGGTCAGTAGACTCTCAGGTTACACAGATAAATGTTCACAAACACTGTAGAAGAGGATTTTTCATAATGTGTCCCCTTTAATGTAAGAAGAGATCTACGTCTATGTCTGTAAAAAAAAACCTCACATCTCAGGAGATCCGACCAGCCACGATCGATCTCTGGACTTGAGTCCGCTCAGGCTGTCGAGGCGATCCCCGCCCTCCTCACTCAGGCTGCGTTTGGTTGGAGGAGGAGTCCTCTTCTCCTCGTGCAGAGACAGACGCTCCATGCTGCTGTACACCTGCACACAACATGTCAGACATCAGAGAGGGGCCGTCGGGTTGTGTGGATTGGGACGAGTGTGAGATGTGTGTGTGTGTGTGTGTGTGTGTGTGTGTGTGTGTGTGTGTGTGTGTGTGTGTGTGTGTGTGTGTGTGTGTGTGTGTGTGTGTGGTACCTTGCTGAAGCGAGGCGAGCAGGAGGAGAACTGTCTGATCTCCACGTGTTCCTCGTCGTTTGTGTCGTCCTCTTCTTCTGAATCTACGTGGTGGTACCGATCAGAGCGAGCTGAGAGACACACACACACACACACACAGTCAGTGGTCAGGTCGACAGTGTGAGTACAGGATAAAGAGAGAGGAGGGAGGAGGGAGGAGAGAGAGTCGTACTGTCGAAGTAGCTGGTGTCGTCCTCAGACTCCAGCTGGGGGATGAACTCGGCCTTCTGCCTCAGCAGGCTGTTCCAGTCCAGCTCTGTGAAGAACGGGTGCTGCTTCACCTCAAAGGCGCTACCTGTGGAGAGCGAGGATGAAAAGAGAGAGAGGAAACAGATGAGAAGACACACCTGGAAGCAAAGCATCAGATGTGACCAGCTCAGGGGGGGGGGGGGGGGGGGGGGGGGGGGAAACAGCGAGTACAAAAAGGCGAGGATAAAAACACCTCAGCATCCTGTCGGCGTCAACAGACACAAAACAAACTCTCACACACAAGAACGACAAGAAGCTGAAGATTTCCACAAGAAACTTTCCCGCTATGTGAACAACATCCTAACCCGCCCGTCTGTGTGTGTTTATGTGTGTGTGTATGTGTGTGTGTGTGTGTGTGTTACCTGTGCCCAGTCTCTCCAGAGGATTCTGCCTCAGCAGTTTGGAGATCAGATCTTGAGCCTCCTGAGGCAGAGCTTCCTCCTCCTCGGGCCAGATGATCTCATCTGACACACAAACACAAAGAAGAAGAAGAGATCAAACTTCCTGGAAGCTGAAAAAGTTCATGTTTCCCTCGACTTCCACAACGTTCTCTCTCTAGTAAAAATAAAATAAATAAATACATATACTCATGGTTAAACATACACAAGCAGCACTGACTGCAGAGGAACTGAACGTTTTTCAGTGTGGCCATGATCCTTACTCCACAGTCAGTACATTCTTCTTCTTTTGTTTTGTAACCTCCATTAATTCATCTTGGTGTTTCTTGGATGGATCACAGGAAGAGTGTCCCAAATTTAATGAAATAAAAAGCTTGTCTTTCAGTGATGAAAGGATGAAATATAATTGCTCCCTCGTCCTAAGCGGTGGCAGTGACAGGCTGACAGCAGTCAGAGGTAAGCACATGTCGCTCTCTTCTTCTGCTGCAGGAAATGAGGTGGAGACACCATATCTGCAACGCCATGTCTGCAACGCCATGTCTGCATACTCAGATTTCTAAATTGGCGCAGTTTGTAAAAATTAAACATCACAGATGGCTGCACAAATAAGATGCAGAAATCATAAACTAGGAGATAAAGAGAAAAAAGAGTAAACTCAGACCCAGCTGATCATAAACTTGAAGATTCTCTCGGTAACTTAAGTCGTCTTTTAGGAGTCGCTCCTGCTCGACATCAATTTGTCAGACTGTTTTTTAACACAAAGTTTCAGATGTGGAAACGTCGGCCCTGCAGGATGCAGAGAGAAACACATCGAGGCCTTCACTTCTTTATGACCTCACAGCATCAATATGAAGAGACGGACTCAGCGGGGATCAATGCAGGTTTATGATCATCGACTCGCCCTCTCTTCAAAGAGAGAGAGAGACTCAAAGGACAAATGAATGCGGAGGAGACATCTCAATTGATTTGATTCCCTGGAAGTCGAGGCTGAGCTGCCCCGTGTTTCTGCAGAGAAACATCTCGGCCTGTTCTGATCAGGTGTGTGAGCGAGAGAGAGGAAAGCCTCGGGCTCACAACATTCACATAACATACAGACGCACTAACAACGCGCCCACGAGGGAGCAGGAAGCACACAACATCCATATTTAAGCACGCCATCAATTTTATATATGTATAGATCTAGCTCTGCCAGCAAACTTTCTTTCGGTGTTGATGTATTCAGCTCGCAAGTTCAGAAAACTCCACAGAGTCGCTAGATTTAATATGTCTGTCCGCCAAACATGGCTGCTATAAAATGCTGCATACATTTTATGTAATGCAGAGCTTTTTAAATTAATCATATCAGTATGCTCTGCAGCTTGTGTTTCCAAAACCTCCTGCCGAAATCTATCCATCATAATCCAAGGTGTAAATACTGAATATCCATCCATCCATCTATACTGCTCTTCCCGCTCGGGGGCGTGGGGGGGCTGGACCCGGTCCCAGCAATGACAGCTTGAAAAACGCCTAAATAAGGGGGAATAAATAGATTCAAGCAAACGTATAGATCTCGCCGTTGCTTTGGTCTGAGACGAGGAGGAGCAGGGAAAATGTCATAAAAAGCCGAGGTAAAGCCTCCTACTTTATTTGATTGGCTGCTTTGGCTGAAAGTGACATTGACGAGCGCTGCAACTCCGAGTCTTGGGCTGAAAAGTTGAATTTTTTTTTTATCTTTAATTGCATCCCACAAATGTGTCTCACAGCAGCAGAGAAGAGCGCCCGGTGAGAGCGCTTTGAGGAAATCTTCAGTTCTGCTGGCGACACTTTTCTAGCGACTCGTCTGTGTGATCGGGCTCTTCCAGCACTTAAGCGTTTAGTTTGAATGGATTTCATTGGGTGGAACACTAGAAGGCCCTTTGTTCGTCTCAGAGTCTGATTTTATTCTAAAGTTTCAGCGATCGCTCTTTAACGCTGCGTGAGAGTCAAACGTTCCCTCAAACACTCAGAAAGCAGAACCTTGTGGTCACTTCTACTCACCGCTGATGACCTGACCGAACAGTTCCTCCGGCGTG